>NC_064640.1:390684729-390984729 GCF_023864345.2 Schistocerca serialis cubense
TCTCTAAATTTTCTCAGAAGTGTTTTGCAAAAGAATATCACCTTCCCTCCAGGGATTCCCATTTGAGTTCACAAAGAATCTTCATAACAATCATGTATAGACTGAACTTACTGGTAACAAATCTAGCAGCCTGAGTCATCAGCAAGCAGCCATAGACTGCTGCTCACCCTGTCCGTCAGCTCTTTTATGTATACAGGGAATAAGAACTGTCCTGTCACACATATTTGGGGCACTCTTGACAATACCCGTATCTCCGATGAACACTCATTGTCTGGGACAATGAACCATGTTCTATTACTTAAGAAATCTTCGAGCCACTCACATATCAGTGAAATTATTCCATATGATCAGGACTTTGCTCACAGAATCTGTCTATTGGCCTTCATCAATAATTCACAGGATATTGTGAGAGAAAAAAACAAGCTGAGTTTCACATGAGGAGTGCTTTCTAACTCCACGCTAATTTGTTGACACAAGCTTTCCCGTCTCAAGGAAATTTATTATATTCAGCCTGAGAATATGTTCAAGAATTCTGCAGCAAACTGATGTTAAGGATATTGGTCTGTAACTTTGTGGCCCCATTCTTTTACCCTTCTTATATATAGGAGTCAGTTGTGCTTTTTTTCTAGTTGCTTGGAACTTTATACCAGATGAGACAGTCATGATAAATACAAGTTACGTAAGGTCCAATGCTGTAGAAAGCTCTGTGAAACTGAATTAGAATTTGATATGAATCTTGAGATTTATTTGTTTTCAGCTCTTTCAGTTGCTTTTCTATGCAAGGGATGCCTATTTCTCTGTCCTCCATACAGGAGTCTGTGCAATGGTGAATTGGAAATATTTTGTACAGTCCTCCTTTGTCAATGATTTCTTAAACAGGAAATTTAAAACATTGCTGTTCTCTGCTGCCACACCAGATTGGTCAAAGAGTAACTGGATAAAAGCCTTTGACCTGCTTAGCAATTTTATGTAGGACCGGAATTTACTAGGTTTCTCGGCAAGGTCTTTTACTGAGTTAGGACTGTGATAGTTTTTGTAGGCTTCACACATTGTTCCTTTTACAGAAATACCAGTTTCTACTAACATTTGCCTCTCATCATTTATGCATCCTTTTATGAAGTGATGTCTTCATGTAGTCAAGTTATGCAGTCATTTTGTTTTTTCCCAAATTTGCCGGCCGCAGTGGCCAAGCGGCTCTAGGCACTTCACTCCGGAACCGCATGACCGTTACGGTCACAGGTTTGAATCCTGCCTTCGGCATGGATGTGTGTGATGTCCTTAGGTAAGTTAGGTTTAAGTAGTTCTAAGTTCTAGGGGACTGATGACCTCAGATGTTAAGTCCCATAGTGCTCAGAGCCATTTTTCGCAAATTTGATTCTGTATCTTCTCATTGGTTATTCAGTTTACCCATCTACTCTTCTGCATTCTTTTGTAGCACCACATTCGGAAAGCGTCTATTCTCTTCTTATGTAAAGTGTTTATCATCCATGTTTCGCTTCTGTACAAGACAAAATACCCCCAGAAAGGAGTTCCTAATGTTTACGTGCATGAGGATGTGCTGAAAAGTAAAAAGCCTTTCTAAATAAAATAAATGGTATTAACATTCTATAGATTTGTTCTTCATGTCTGCATATTTATTTCTCAATATAGTCATTCTGGTGATGAACACATTTCTCCCAATGAGAGACCAGTTTGTTGATACCATTACTGTATAGTGTTTGACTTTGTTGATGGAGCCATGTCCCCTCTGCTTGCTGCACCATTTCATCACTCTCAGAATTAAGTCCTTGAAGGTGTACTTTAAGTTTTGGAAACAGATGAAAATTGGATGGGACCAAGTTGGGACTCTATGGAGGATGATTGATGACAGTGAACCCAAGACATCGGATTGTTGCAGATGATGCAGCTCTCATGTGCAGTCTGGCATCATCATGCTGAAGGATAGGGTGCCCCATATGTGGATGAACTCTTTGAATTCAAAACTCAGCTGCAGCATTCTGTTTCTCATGCACAGACATAGTTACATTGCACATCACCACATTACAGGCTAAAATTTGGAGCCCTCTAGCAGTGACATGTAGACATGCTGAATAAAGACATGAAATGGTAATAACATTTGTTTTATTTAAAAACCTTTAAGAGTTTTCACATAAAAAATTCAGGAGCATTACTTTGCAGCACGCCCTTCTATATTTGGTGCTAACAAATTGTCTTTTTTCAGAAATGCTTTTCTTACTATTGCCAGTCTACATTTTATATCCTCTCAAGTTCGAGCATCATCAGTTGTTCTGTTGCCCAAATATCAAAATTAATCTACTCACTTTTAGTGTCTCATTTCCTAATCTGATTCACTGAGCATCACCTAATTTGACAAAATTCAGTCACCCTTCCTAAACTTAATTTGATGCTCATCTTACAACCTGCTTTCAAGGCACTATTCATTCTGTTCAACTGATCTTCCAAGTCCTTATCTGTGTCTGTATTTCTGTCAGTGTCAATGACAACTCTCAGTGTTTTCATTTGTCCTCTCTGACCTTTAATTCCCTTACAGAATTTTTCCTTGGTTTCCTTTATTGCTTGCTCAGAGCACAGGTTTAATAATGATGAGGGTAGGCCACTACCTTCTCTCACTCCTCTCTCAACTACTACCTCCATTTCATGTCCTATGACTCATACAATTTCACATCGATTTTTGTCCTAATTGTAGATAGTCTCTCGCTCCGTGTCTTTTGTCCCTGCTACATTCAGAATTTCTAAAAATGTGTTCCAGTCAACAGTGTCAAAAGCTTTCTGTAAATCTGTAAACTATATAAGCATTGCTTTCCACTTCTTTTATCTTCTAAGATAAGTCACAGGCTTAGTATTGCTTCACTTGTTCATGTACATATCTGGTACCCTGAACTGATCTGTGACATCGCTGGTGAATGAGTAAATGTGGAGTTGAGGGGGCTCCTTCAGGTGAATGTTAGATCTCGTATTGGTGCTGTTCTAGCAGCTGCTGTAGGGAGATGGGGTTATATTTCCAATGCCCTGCACCTGAATGGGAGTGGTAAGGACAAATTAGGAAATCTATTAGCAGAAAACATAATGGGGTCCACCAGCACACAAAGGCAAATCTGTGTGGCTGTTGGGGTCAGGTGAGACACTAACTTTAACTCAAATTCAGACAGACAGTATTGAAGGAATGAAATTTGCAGACTCCCAGTTCATCTTACAGTAACAGAGAGAAGATTAAAATCAACTTGCTTCAACAGAGTGTTAGGGGGATAAAAAATTAAGTAAGTGCAGTGTTAATTTGTTTACAATAACTTAGTAGTCAGAAAGGAATTGATGTGATTTTTCTATCTGAATACTAGACAATCACGGGGATAGAAAATCTGATTAACTGGTCCTAAGTTAGCCGCATATTAACAGAGATCCAATATGGATAAAGGAGTTGTCAAATTCATAAAAAATTAATATAAATATGGAAATGTAGAAACAAGTAGATTCTGTATGGATCAGGATTTAGAAACATGGGCTTGCCTGTCAGTATTAGGAAATACATTATTAGTATTACAGTACACAGGTCTCCAATGGATAGTGGGGAAATTTTTTATGAAAAATTTGGATTTTTTATTGTGCTGTTTTAGTCACTTATAATTTTGTCTTAGTCATAAATTACCCTACATGAGTTGCCCAAGATAATAATACCCTTATTGATAATGTATTCATACATAAAACAGAAGTTGAAGAAATACATGGTTGTCCAGTGGTAAATGGATTTTCAGATCACAATGCACAGTTACTCAATAACATAAGTTAGATCTATCTGTGAACAGTTCGAAAACACTCGAGAAAACAGCAAGGCTGTTTAATGACAAAACTACTGAAGATTTTAAGGGAAACTTGGAAAATGTTGACTGGGGTGATATTTACACAGAGCATAATGCTAGCTTTAAATTCAACATTTTTTTTTAACAAATTGGTATCAATTTTTGAAAGTAGTTTTCCTAAAAGGTAATTAAATGTAATAACGGGAAGTCATTAAAGAACCCTTGCATCATAACAGTTATCAAAGGCTCTTCAAAATGAAAAAGGCACATGTACAAAATAGCCAGAACAACTAATAATCCAAAAATACTTTCATATTATAAACAGTACTGTAACACAGTAAGAAAAGTTGTAAAAAAAGTGCGGGGCACATCTTGTCAGATCAGAGAATAAAATCATATCAGTTTGGCATGTTGTTAAAGGAGAGACAGAAAAAGGAGCCATTAAAGATCTCTTATTTCTGCTAACACACACACACACACACACACACACACACACACACACATTTTCTGCATGGAGATAAATTATAGTGTTATGAAGCTGAGCAAAGAAGCATCAGTGGAGAAAATAGCAAATGATATTTTTGTGAAACTTATTGACTGGTTATGCATTAATGGTCTAGCTTTACACTTGAAAAAAAAAAAAGTTGTTCATCTAGTTTTGTACTGCCAAAAATACCTGTTAGCCTCATACGCCAACAAAAAATAAAAACAGGATAGAAAGTTCTAGGTTCTTGGGTGTGCATATTGATGAAACGTGAAGTAGAAAACCCTTCTAATAAACTTGTTTTCTCTTGTCATTTTTCTTATTGGATAATATTGTGGAACAACTCCCAGCTTAGTCAAAAAGTATTCATTGTACAAAAGAATGTAATTAGAATTATGTGTGGGTTTCACACATATACATCTTGCATGCATATCTTTAAGTGGCTGGGAATACTAACCACAGCCTCACTTATGAAATTCACTTATGAAATGTGTTATTAGTAGTCTATCTGAGTTTGATAGTAAGAGATTTTTACTATAAGGAAAAAAAGATATCTGCATTAACCTTTAATAATTCTAACTGTGGCACAGATTATAGTGAAATATATAGCCCTGAAACTACTTGACAATCTACCCATGAAAATAAAATGCTTGACTGATATTAAATGTAGATTAAATTTTATCCTTAACAATTACTTTTATGCATTAGAAGAATTATTTAATACAAATAATTAGACATTTTTGCAGAAAAAAACTGTAAATGGCCTCTCTCTCTCTCTCTCTCTCTCTCTCTCTCTCTCTCTCTCTCTCTCTCTCTCTCTCTCTGTGTGTGTGTGTGTGTGTGTGTGTGTGTGTGTGTGTGTGTGTGAGAGAGAGAGAGAGAGAGAGAGAGAGAGAGAGAGAGAGAGAGAGAGAGAGAGAGAGAGATATTTCCATTCTGTTGACATACTGAACATCATAACATTTATCATGAATATGATTTATGGAACGATTAACTAAATTTCAGTGTCGAATTCTTCTCGCACTATCGTATCTCCCAGCTCATTTTCACCTACTTACACTTCTTTTTATTTATAACATTGTCTTGAAGTTCATTTCCTTTTTAAGAGTCATTCTGTATATTCCTTCATCCCTTCAGGCATTAATTCAAGCGCTTGATATCAATTCAGCAGCTTCCCACATAACCTAAACTTTGGGCTTCCTTCAGATCAGCCTGCCCTGCAACCTACATTCCAAAAAATAATATGAGCATGAAATAAATATTGGCAAGGTTCTGTTCTCTTTCTGTTTGAGCACATATGACGTCATATGCCACTTCATTATTATGTTACAGGATGAAGCAGGTGTCCATTATTGGTAGATTTAGTTAACCCTCTTCCCTTTAAAGTCTGTATTCCCTTTAACCTGCCTGATTTGCTGCATTTTTATTTTATTTTATTTTTTCCTTTCATCATTAAAATTCAGTATCTCACATTATACAAGGTGTTCAAAAAGTCTCTCCGCAGTGCCGTATAATTGTTAGCCGCGCATGCCGTATGATTGTTCGCCTGCTTGGGTTTTTTCCCTTCAAGTGGACTCTCCAAACATTCCACTGTTTTGTTTATTTCAGCCAGCGTCAGTAGTATCGTCGGTGTATGTTGTTACATGTTGATGTGAACATTTAAGTTTAGTTTCTTTGTTTGTTTGTTTCTTTTTTGTCACTGTTAAAATGCTAACCATTGAAGAACATGTGTTTTTAGTCGAACAAGTGTTCAAAGCTGTCGGTAAATACACAGTTTCAGTTCATCAAACATTCAATTCAGTTTTCCCGGAGACAACACTCCCACATTGCGATACTGTGCGAGATTTGATTAACAAATTTCAAAGTACATCTTCAGTGACAGATGCATGTAGAAGTGGTCATCCTAGCGTTTTGTCTGAGGATAAACTACTCAATATTTCTGATAAAATGTCCGTGAGTTCGAACAAGTCAGTAAGAAAACTTGCCCAGGAAATCGATGTTAGTGTTGGAACGGCCCACATAGCTGTAAGGAAAAAATTGGAACTTTTCCCATACAAAGTGACAGTTGTGTATTCATGAGGAACCACTTCATTCTGTGAAAATAGGAGACAGGATTGCAATTTCTAGATGTCGGATTGTGGGTCCCATATTTTTCAACGAAACAATAAATGCACAACGATACTGCAGTGATATTCTGTACCCATTCATAAGAGAACTTGTGTTAAGTGAAGTACTGAATGGTTATTTTCAACAAGATGGTGCAACCGCACATACAGCTTGCGTTTCAATGTCTCTGCTTGCTGATGTTTTTGGTGGTTACATAATTTCACAGGCACTTTGGCCTCCACGATCGCATGATGTAACACCACCTGACTTTTTCTTCTGCGGTGCAGTGAAGGCTATATAAAAACCGTCCAAAATCCATCGATGAACTGAAAACTGCAATATCCACTTTCACTGCTTCTGTTACAGAAGAAATGTTACAGCTTGTGTTTGGAAACATGATTAGACAAGTTTAATTGTGTATTCAACAATGGGGGGTGGTGGTGGGGAGGACTTTCAACGTTTAATGTGAAGATTTGTAAGTAAAAATGAATATTCAATAAATTAATAACTTGTATTTCACTGAGTTTCATTTCGGTATATTCACTGTGGCATACGGCACGCGCAGCTAGCAATCAAACGGCACTGCGGAGAGACTTTTTGAACATCCCGTAGAAGGATTTCTACTGAATCATGTCATTTTGTCTATTTCACTATTTCATCTGTCAAAGCTACCATTCATCTTCTGTTGTATTCCATTCTCATGTTTTAGTTAGATGTTGCTTGGTGCTCCCTTTTAAAGTCTCAACAATTCTTCCAATTTACCCATGTCCCATCCCTCTAAGGCAGTACCTTTCTAAAAGTTCTTTAGTTTTAATCTGCAGTTCATAACCATAAAAAATGGTCAGTCCACATCTACCCAAGGAAATGTTTTGCAGTTTAAAATACAATTTTGAAATTTCTGTCTTAGAACTGTATAATCAATCCAGCTTTCTTCACTTATAGTGTGTTTCACAATTCTTTTTAATGCAAGCTTATAGGGATTGTAGAGGGCGCTTAGTAGATGAGGTTTTGCTAAGGAACCCATGTCCAGAAATATACCATTTTGATGTAAAATGAGTTTGAAGATCAGATAAATTTTAAATCTCTTGCTTTATGGTACATAAACAAGAGGGACAAGGAGCTCTGACCCATGTTCTCTACAGGAGCCCACAGCATGGGCAATGTCTTGAGTACTTATCGTTATGTTCTCTAAGTGATAAAAGCCATCTTTTTCGAAGTCAAGTGTGGCATGTCTGTGGAGCACCAGTCAGCCCTTCTAATTGTGAATGTACCAATTCTTCACAGCTGTTGTAGTCAGATGAAAATGATATGTGATGTCAAAAGCACAACAGGCTGACAACAGTGCTCTCATCTCAGTTTGTGTGTGAATTGTCAAGTGGGAGATTTGAACGTGATCTACTCTTCTAACTTATTTTATATCCAAGTGATACATTTCCGGACATTAATTTCTTCTAAAAATTTTATCTACTGAGTCCCTTCTTCTACATTACAAACCCGTAATAGGAATCACGAAACATACTGTGTACAATGGTCGTTCATAATTTTTAAACCAGATGTTTGCCAGGATTAAAAAGTACTCTATGCAAATTTCTACCAAGCAGATTACCCTTTCATTCCTATCTCCCAGTCAATGCTACTATTTTTCCTTCTGTTCCTTTTTGTACTGTCAAATATTAGTCCCCCAGTACAGTTAAATTTTGGTTTTTCTTAACTGACTAAATAATGTTTGTTATCTCATCATAAATTGTTTCAATCTAATCATCATCTTTCAAACTAGTTGGGTTATAACTTGTGCTGCCCTGGGGGGTGCTGGCTTCATGACTGTCTTGGCTATGGTGATGTGTTCACTCAACTGTTGATAGTAGCTTTCCCACTTTCCTATCTTCTTGTTCCTTATTAGACCTAACCATACCTCACTAATTACCACTATGTCTAATTTCAACCTTGGGAATGTATCTTGCCTATAGTTCTTCAGATGTTGTAAGGCAGTGCACTACTGAAACATTTTTTGTGGCTGCGGCCCGCATCTCGTGGTCGTGCGGTAGCGTTCTCGCTTCCCACGCCCGGGTTCCCAGGTTCGATTCCCGGCGGGGTCAGGGATTTTCTCTGCCTCGTGATGGCTGGGTGTTGTGTGATGCCCTTAGGTTAGTTAGGTTTACGTAGTTCTAAGTTCTGGGGGACTGATGACCATAGATGTTGAGTCCCATAGTGCTCAGAGCCATTTTGTGGCTGCCATTAATTATCCATACTACCTGCTTGACCAAGTTGCTATCTCAAAAATGCAATGTCTGTACCAGCTGGAAATCTCAAACACCAACTATGACAAAATAAATTCACATGCTGCTTCATCCGCAGCTCATGGTCTAGTGGCTAGTGTTGGATCACAGGGTCCCAGGTTCGATTCCCAGACAGGTTGGGGATTTTCTCTGCCCAGGGACTGGGTGCTTGTGTCACCACCACCACCACCACCACCACCACCATCACCATTTGTAACAGTGGATAGATTGGACTGTGAAAAAGAAATTTGACTGTGAAAAAATTGGGACTTGGTATGGGTGCTGATGACCCCACAGTTGAACGCCCCACAAACCTATCATCATCATCATCAACAACAACAACAACAACAACATGCTGCTTCTTTATCTCGCTTGTATTTCATATCCATTATATACATTCCTTTTTTATTTTACTTCAGTGTATGACATTAACATAGTTCATGGTACAGATTGGTCTTTAAAATTTGCACTCTGTATGTCCTCTCTGGGTTTAGATTGATAAGCAATGTCATGAACATTGTCATGCCCAGTGAGGTTCCATGGTCTGCAGCAAATCTCGGAGGTGGGACAGTGTTTTCATGGAATAACTACCCTGATGAGCAGGTGTCTCCAAGAACAGGAATCCATGTGCCCATCGCCCTGCATTGCAGATACACTGCATCCACTTTCATTCTCATGCATGCAGAAAACAAACACTTACTTACTAAAATAACAAGATACTTGCTCAAGGTCACAATTGCCCTTCATCTGTTAGAGAGATAGTCTGTTTGAGAGAGAGAGGGAATAACACATTACTTTCTCCAAAGTGGTAGGTTACCCCTTAACCTATTCATCTCTCATTTTAAATTCTCTAACCTACCACCTCCAACAAAGGATTCAACACTTCACACTTCAGGTTGTAGAGTGCTTCTTTTATTTTTCCTGGTGACATTGTCTTCTTGAGTAATTCTTCCCTGGAGATTCAAATGAGGTATTATTTTAATTTTGGAATGTTTTACCCAAGAGGGTGCTGTCATAATTAAGGCATACAGTAGAGCTACATGACCTCAAGAAAAATAACAGCAGTAGTTTCCACTGGTTTCCAGCCATCAGTAGTGCGACAACAGAATGGCCATGTTGGGTTATGTTACAAGGCCAGATGAGTCTAGACTATTGTCCCTCCAACTGCTGAAAAGGCTGCTGCCCCACTCAAGGAACCACAGATAACCCTCTGTTGTGGTTGAAGCATGGAAGCCACCCCACCTTTTAAAGGCTGCAGGTACACAGGAGTGGGCTCAATTTGTTACAGTGTGCAATGTAACTCCTATTGTCCAAACTCCAACTATCCTTATCACCAGTTATCCACATCACTTTAAGGAAAAAGTAATTTGTACTGTATGGCTAAAATTGCTGGTTTTGTTCAAGAGTTATTACAGTACACTGTACATTTCTTTACCCTTCAAAAATTAATCTACAGCAAATGTATTAAAAGGTAAAATCATACAGTGAACAATGAATACAGTATGCACATTGTTGTACATGCAATATGCACAATGTTGTGTATGCAATATGCACAATGTTGGGTTTGTGTGACCAACATTCAGTGTGGCCTACATCAATCTGTCTCATGACCATAAGGTGTACACTGATTTGTCACTATAGGTTCTGTCTTCTGACTCTTGTTTGTGAGTGTATTTTAGTTTACTGTGTGGCATATGTCTACTAAAAATAAACAAATTGTATTTTTGTTGACAGACAAAATAAAAGTCCTTGAACTATTAGACAAAGACATGAGTGGT
Source organism: Schistocerca serialis cubense (assembly GCF_023864345.2). Lineage (NCBI taxonomy): Eukaryota > Metazoa > Arthropoda > Insecta > Orthoptera > Acrididae > Schistocerca > Schistocerca serialis. The sequence goes on from NC_064640.1 coordinate 390,695,189, forward strand.
AAGCAGTTAACCAAGAGGATCAGCATGGGAAAATCAACAATTTCAGACAAAAAGAAGAACAAGTCCTCAGTTTTAAACTTTGTGTCTGCCCTTGAGAATGAAGATGATAATTCATTGAGAAAAGCAAATAAAACAGCAGAAAACACAGAGCTTGAGGAGGCCGTTTTCAAGTGGTTTTTGCAGCAGTGAGCATTAGGAAACCCTCTTTCAGGGCCGACAGTTTGCAAAAAAAAAAAAAAGCAAGACTTTTAGTAAAGAAATTGACAGTTTGTCTTCACTTAAAACAAGCACTGGCTGGCTACAGAATTTCAGAGCAAGGTGGATTTATGTTGTAACCCAAAAGCAGCTGAAAATGTTATTAAAAAAATTCAAAATTGAGGCAGAATCTTATGACCCCAAATTTTTATACAGTGCAGATGAGACATGTCTTATTTGGAAGGCTTTGCCTGAAACAAGTTAGCTTCTAAAAGGGAAACCAGTGCTCCTGCCCATGAAGTTAGTAAAGACCATGCTGATCTGTGTTGACTCCACAGGAAACCACAAAATACCCCTTCTGTTGATAATAAAATTACAAAACCCATGGGCTTTCAGAAATGTTGAAAAACTGCCTGTCTTTTTACAAGAATCAATCAAAGGCAGATGACTGTTACTTTGTTTTGCAAATGGTATGATTCAATTGTCATACCTGAAGTAAAAAAATATGAAAAGGACGTAGGAGAGAAGGCAGTAAGATTATGATGATACTTCTGGACAGTGATACACCTTATTTTCTTAAACTGACAGAGCACACATGGCTAGCAGGAAGATCAATTCAAGATTGAGTGAACCTCAGTACATAATTTTAACGGTGGAGAAGGCAGTGTATTTATCCAAGTATGAAGGTATATAAAAACTCTGAAAGTAAAGGCAGATTCACACTGGAAATCAGTGTAATGAAATGGAAGGCAACATCACTGCCAAATACTTGTGTGTACATGCTAAACAGAAGCTCAATATGGAATCACTTTATTTAACACAGAGCAAAACAGTGAAATTGAGGTTTTGAGATACATTTTGTGGTACAAAAAGTTGGAATATAGTTTCAGAATTAAGAAACTAGTGGTGTTAAAGTTCATTAATAGCCACAGAAAAATTCATAACATATGTACTTGACAAACTATTTACTATGAAATGCTGAGAAGTGAAGCAATATGAAAATTGCTGTTCAAACATTTCAAAACATTTATTTGCTTGAGAAAATACATACATACATACCTACAAAATAATAATTGAAAGGCAACAAACAGAGCCTTTTAACCTTGTTGAGTGTATTTTTTCCTTTCAGGTACCAGTTAACATGAAGAAACACTGTATTTCTGTACTTCAGTGGAGCTGAATTTTTCACTGGCAAAAATAGATTTTTTATGAAAATAGGTTCATCAATTTATGTCCTTGTTTATGCACAGTGTAGCCATTTTGGTCCAGATATTGGGAAACCTAAATTATTTTTCACTCTCTGATCTGTTGCCTCATTTTGTGGAGGAACAGTAAAAATATCGAAGTCCACATGGAGCCTTTACAATGTGTCACAGAAATAGAACAAACAGTAAAATAAATACTAAGATGACACAAAACCACAAACTCCTCTGTTATAACATAAGTGAATGTGATAACAGGTTTGACTTCTGATGTTAGCGGACATCATCTTTCTTTTCTCCACCGTTGTCAATGTCAAAACTTCCTTCCTGAGAAATCCTGATATTGACATCCCTTTCCATTCTGCCCTGTCCCGTTGCATTCTGTGTAATACTGCCATTTTAAATGCATGTTGGAATGTTTTGACATTCTGTTCTGTCAAGTGTTTATCAACCTTAAGGCAGCAGTTATGAATTCTTACAAGGGCACATTTTTTGTATAGGATATTTTGTATTTTTGTGCAGTTTCAAGGCGGATATCCAGATTAGTGGCAGAATGGCTTTTTAAAAGTCAACAAAAGTCTCTTTAGGTGTGATGGCACCCCACTTTATCCCCACCATTGAAGTAAGTTGTCACGTCAGAGTCTGTTAAGGACGTTGTAACATGGCATGTGACACACTATTCTAGTAGAGAAGCTCAAGCTGTGCCATGCCTATCGTTTTATAATTGCACTTCTGCAATCTTTTTATTGAATTTTTCCTTATTGAGGAAAGGAGACAGCTCTCAATTGGATTAAAATTTATTATTTTCATTTAGGTGATCAAGTGAAAGTGTGGCATCCCCTCCCCCAGCTCTCTCCCTGAAATAGCTTTGAATATAGTTTTGGTTTGTTTGAAGTTAATGGTTCAGCTTCCTTCAAATCAAGTGTCTGATAGGTACACTGAACATTTTAGATGATTATCGGGTTCTTTCTTTGGTGTTTTTTGTGCAGGCATTAGTGTTTCTTATTTATGCTAAGGCTATATACATCTATATGAGGAAAATTGAAGTCTTCATGAAAGGTTTTTTTTTTTGGGGGGGGGGGGGGGCAGTGGATATCATCCATAAGCACATGTGAAAACAAGCATACTAATAGTTATGACTCTTGGATTATAACTAACAGGCTGAATTTCAATTGCAATAAACTCATTACATGCAATTTTGTCTACAACTGCATTCAATTGTCTTACGGTGGTTGTACAATCGGAGACACGGATGACATCAGATTTCTAGGACTAGCGAAAGATAGAAACTCTCATCACCCCTTGCAGAAGTTCAGTGCTAGTTTTACAGCTAGAAAATTTTCATTAATCTGCACCTTTGATACCCAGAAACTAGTTTAAATTGCATACTACCATTTCTTGATACCATATGGGACAACTCTGTTCAGATGCAGAGAATATTATTAGCCCAAAAGCGAGCAACAGTTGTGTTAAATCAGGAAGCTCATTTCGGTTAACTTTTACTAACATTTGCGGGACTTTTACACAGACATTACAGCACATTTATTTGTTTTTGACAACATGAACTTTATTTGAAGAAAGGGGGCAGCATCCTACTAATGAAGGCAGAAGATTAAGCTTTATGTTGCAAACAAGTCATTAACTGTTGTTCAGTAAATTATGCAACAGACCACACTGTATATTTTCAGTAGGTTTCCTCAAGAGTTACAGGCTCTTACTGACAACTCAAACTGGAGAAATTTCTCTACGTGAACTCTCTAATTGTCACAGGAATAATTTGAGCTAATAATTTTATTATGATAATATAATTCACAGAAATGAGTGGAACAGTATATTTCCTGTTCATATGTAAGTATCTTCTCTGCTTTATTGTGTTAAGATATGTGTGGATCACTGAAATGATTGAAAAGTGTGAAACACTGTTCATGTAAAGGGGATTAAGGTTTATTTATCTGTATAGTCCAGTCATCCTATTTTGAAATTTTTTTTTCAAGTGGATGATAGGATGGTTCCTTTTCAATTATTAGTGTCTTGTAAAATAAAATAAAATTTATTTCTTTAAATTTATTCTTGTTTTAATTGTTGTTCTCATCCTGGAATTTTGTAATTTATTATTTTATTGTCATGAACTTTTTCTTTTAAAATGCTCTTGATATGCCTTTTTCCACGACATGACACAGAAGCCCTATTGAATGAAAATAAACAAATAAAATGAGCATTACTGGTAAGAACAGCCTGTTTCATCTTAACCACAAATAAATACAAGGATACTGAAATATGTGTGACCTTTTATATTTCAGGTCCTACTTTAAGACTGACATCAGATGTGATTCGGAATTCTCTGGGTCCATCCATTTTGGATCCAAAGAATGACTACAGGTTAACTTCTTGGTGTCTTCAGCAGGAAGACCAGCACAAAATTACACTTTATCAGTGTGACTTCCAGTTTACTCCATGGACTCAACGCTGTGTACGTCAGGCTGACTGCATTCTTATAGTTGGTTTGGCAGAGAAGGAGCCAACAGTGGGAAAGGTAAATATTTTTCATTGTGAAGAAGATACGCACAGTTCATAGGATCTATATTTAATGGAACAAGTAAAGGTAACAACTTACCATATACTTGAGGCACTGAGTTGTTGACAAGCAGTAAATACTGCTAGCTTTCTGGTGCTTCTCAGTATTGTGTCATGTGCTTGTTGAAGTTACAGGCCCTCAACTGTACAATGAGATTTTACCTTTGCTTTTTCCATTATATATAGTACTCTTACAAATGTATGTTACCGTATTTAACCTTATATTTGTGTGATATATATGAGAGTGAATATTCCTTTATTTTGTCTCTGGCCTACGTTTTATATATAAACTATTTTGTATTGTTTATGTGTTGACATATACTCTCATACTTTCAATTTCAGATTGAAAAAGAAATAGAACGCCTGGCAGTACGGACACAGAAGGAGCTTGTTCTGCTGCATCGTGATCGCAGTAAAAAACCAAAAAATACAGTGGCGTGGTTGAACAACAGAAACTGGGTATCGGCGCACCACCACATTCTCTGCAAAAAACGTCTCTTTACTGAAAGGACAAATGCTAGACTTGTAAGTAACAGGGTGATCTTTTTATGTATTTTGTGTCTCTGAATTCATATCCATAAAAAGCATATCCATTTACTAGGAACAAGAGCATTTTGGGAATCAATTCTATGATAGAAGGTCCTGCAGATATTTATTGTCATTTCCTTCATATTGATCTTCACTTTTCAGATTTCATACATAAACATACAATATAAATGACTGCTATGAGGACATTTTTAGTGCAGCATGTTTATATTGGACTTGAAAATGGGTGACAAAGAAATGAAGATATTTGGTACCAGCAAATGGCTCACTTGTCTAAAGTATTGAAGGCCAACAAATGGTGTCTCAGTCCGCTAGATGAATGACCTTGAAGCATAGTTTCTGTCCTTACTTCACATGTTGGACAGTTATCCAGAAATTACATTTCATATACCTTTTTTATGAAAACACAAACATGTTACAAAATCCCTGGATGTCTATTGTTCCTTCGTTTAATGCATCATTATCTAGAATTTGCTTTTGCAAATCTGCACACCTGTTGCCATGTACAAGACTGTGTAACATATGTCATCCTCTGTTATTTACAAGTTTGTATTCAGTGTCACCCATTCATATATGTTCTCAAGAGCCGTCATTGTGTTGCACTGGAACATTTTCTTACTTGTAAACAGCAAATTTGAGTCTTACATATTCCCAATAAACTGCTGGTTTGGGACAGCAACCAACACAATCAGAAAAAAAGTATTTGTAGTAGTCTATGATCACAATTTTTTATTTTGCTTATGCCCTGGTTGGGAAATGGGCATGAGGACTGCTTGCCAGGGATGCTCTGAGGATGATACTGTGTACTGAAACCAGTAGCCAGTAGGCAACATAAAAACTTGTGATTATAGCTTAAAACATTTTTTTTTTCCTAATTTTGAGTTTGTTTATCTTCTGCCGAGATTGCTCACCCAGTTAAATCCCAACCTCTAACAGTGGTGCTCGGTAAGAAAACTGGATATCTTCAGGCAGTTGTGTTCATTAACTTGTTATGAATTAATATGGAATATAGATTTCCAACTACCTTCTCTTTAGCCTCTCACACTATTGTGCTATTTTTAATGCATATTACTTTAGCTATTATAATCACCAACTCGGAACTATGTTGGGAGTTTCAGAAGTAAATTTCACATTGTCCCACTCTATGATCATTGCTATAAAAGTGGCGCATTGACAGAAGAGAGTTTCTGGATTTACTTCAGACACAGTTCTGCTGCAGTACAGATAACAGGAGCTTAACAATGTGTGAATGAGATGGAATGGCAGCTGGAAACATACTCCACAGTTGAAGTATACCAGACAGTATGATTCAAAGGGGGGAAAGTCTAAATTGCACCAGATTTATTCTGAAATTCTGGTGATATATGGACCAAATACAATGTTGAGTCCAGCAGTAGTGAAATGGTGGAAAAAATTTGACCAAGGCGTCACAATATGGATGATGCTGATCAGGAAAGAATACCATTGACATTGATTGCAGATGACAATGTTCAACCAGTTGAGGAGCTGATTCGTAGCAATTGTAGATTTTAAAACAATGAGAACATTCTAACATAGCCTCTCAGATGGTTCCATGACCAAGGAGCAGATTTCTGTAGTTGAGGAACTGAACAATTGGTAAAACTGTTCTACCACTGCTTATGGAGAGGTGGTGACTGTGTTGAAAACGCCGGCCGCTGTGGCTGAGCGGTTCTAGGCGCTTCAGTCCCGATTTGCACTGCTGCTACGGTCGCAGGTTCGAATCCTGCCTCGGGCATGGATGTGTGTGATGTCCTTAGGTTAGTTAGGTTTAAGTAGTTCTAAGTTCTAGGAGACTGATGACCTCAGAAGTTTAGTCACATAGTGCTCAGAGCCATTTGAACCATTTTGTGTTGAAAACCAGTGTCATGTATCTCTGACACTCCGGAGTGCAGTGCAGGATTCAATAAAAGTTACTTGGGCTACCATAGTAATGTTAAGTTACTTTTTCTGTAGTCTCCTCATAACCGCAAGTCTTATAAATGTATTAGTACCATTAACAGTGGAACATTTTGAGGAAAATTCTTACTCATAATTTTTGCACACATCAAACTGCCAAATGGAAATTTGGACTTCGAATAGATTATGAGATAATAAACATTATGGAATATTGCTTAAAATTTCAATCATTTCATGTGATGTAGCAACAACCTGCTGTATTCAGTAAACAGTATTTCACCATCCATTTCACAGATAGCTCACTAGGTATCATACAATGAACTCGGAGGTTTCCGAGTTTCCTGTGATGCTCTGTCCCTGACAGCTTGATTTGCCCAAATAAGGTTCTCAGGTGTTTGCTCTGTAGGGCTCTCCAGTTTCACCCATACATTTTTTTCCAGTGACACAGCACAGTCCTCGCGAGCTCTGTGATGGTGTTGGCAGCTTAGTGGCCCTCTCTTTATATTAAGGCTGTGTGGAGTTAGACATGATATCAGAGATGTTCAAGGTACAGCACTGTTTCGCTGGAACAATTCCTCGTGGAGAGACTTAAGAATAGTAAGAGAACTGATTGCATAGCCTCTTTGTCATAATGGAATGCTGTTAAGGTGCATAAAATAAATATTAAGGATGATCTGATGATCGTAATAAAAAAGGCCTGTTTTGAAAACTCAGAGCTTTGATTTTTTCTATTTTCGTGTCATTTCAGCTGATTCCTATTTTATATATATATATATATATATATATATCTACTTTTTTTTATTTTTCAGGAGGAACTGTATAAAAGAGTCTTGCAGACTGTTCCAGATGCACAGTCAGACTTCTCCCGTTTGGCTCGGTGGCTTACCGGTACTTCAATAGGCCTTGTTCTGGGAGGTGGTGGTGCACGTGGAGCTGCACATGTAGGCATGGTCAAAGCAATTGAGGTATGAACAATTTCATTTCCTTTATTCTACTTAGATGTAGGTAGTTACATTGTCAGAGTACAGTTTCTATTCAAATCAGCTGGGGAAAAAAAGACTATTTCTGAGATATGACCAATTTCCATACTGTTATGTTTTGAAATTTGCATTAGCACAAAAGCTTATTCCAAACTTCCGCTTTAATCTCTGACATTCTTTCTATCACTGATAAATAGTTGCAAAGCTTGCAGGAATGCAGTCAGGTATAAACATGAAAGATTACTAGCATCCACAAGTCACAAACTGCAAACAAAACTGCACAGTGTAAACCTGTGGTGGGCTGAGCTCCCCAGCCCAGACCTATGAAGAGAATAAATAGCAAGCAAAAAATACAAGTATCAGATGGCCAGGTGTATTCTCTTGGTTCCCTCTGTACCTTTGTGGGAACCACTTCCCACACTTGGCCAGAGAAGTGTTCTCTCTCTTTGGCATCTGCCAGTGAGAGGGCTTCATCTTGGGGTTCCTCTCCCCGGTAACCTCTGAATGAGAGGCCCAGTGCCAAATAATGGCTGAAGGAACTGCTCTTCATCAGTCCCTGCCCTCAATTCAGATAGCCTCTGGGATGACCCTTGCCCACCAAAGGTTATGAAAAAAGAAGAAGAAGAAGAAGAAGAAGAAGAATTGGGACAAGGATCCTCTGGTGGCCCCGGAGGCACCAGATATCCACCTGCACCCTGCAACATGCAGTCAGATTCTGTGTCGATGTTTGTGGATGTAGTTCCATCCCCACAGGTGACAGGCAGTGATCCTGTGGCATGCTCGGAACTCCTGGCACCTTCACATGTAACCTGGCCACCAGTCGTATGATCATTCAGTGGAATTGTAATGGGTGCTACTGTCACCTGCCAGAACTATATATCTTATTTCCCCTTTTCTGGGGTTTGCATTGCTCTCCAAGAAACACACTTCACTCATGACCATTCTCCAATATTCCGTGGTTATTGTGCATTCTGTTGGAACCATGCTCGTCCCGAGAGGACATCTGGAATGGTCTCTGGTCTCTACTTTTTTCCGTACAGATGTTGTAACTGAATGGATTCCCCTTCCTACCTCATTGGAGGCAATAGCAGTGCAGGTGTAGACAGCCTCAATGATTACTATCTGTAATGTTTACCTACCTCCAAGCAGGCCACTTATTTATGTTGAATGGAGCACATTAATCCAACAACTTTCCCTCTCTTTTCTCCTCCTTGGGGACTTCAGTGCACACCACTCCCTGTGGGGGAGTACAGCCTCATCTGGTAGGGGCCTTTTAATTGACTAGCTTCTCATAGACCATGATCTATGCCGCCTCAATGAAGGTTCTCCTACCCACTTCATTGCCAACCTGTGATATCCTAAATCGTGTTAGACAAATGCCAGGATGGTTCCTTTAAAAGGGCATGACCCCTTTCCTCCTCCAACCTTCCCTAAACTGAGCTTGTGCTCTGTCTCTAATGATCTCAGTGTTGATGGAACAATAAATGCTAACCTCCTCCTTTTCAGCTGTCAATATAACAGTTTCTTCCCTAATCTAGTGGCTTTGCTATATTGGTCACAACAGAATGACCTTTGTGACAGTGACCACTTCCTGGTGATCCTTTTGTTTCCTTGTCACCACCAGACAGATCAACTGCCACTTTGGGCACTTCACAGAGCCAACTACCCTCCCTCCCTCCCCCCCCCCCCCCAATCCGTTTGGTTTCTGGGATGGACTATACAGAACTGACCATCTGCTTAGGTTGGAAGCAACAGTCCGACAGGCTTTTTCTAAATGCCAACACCTTATCACAGTCATTTTTGACCTGCATGAGGCATATGACGCAGCTTAGCATCACTAAATTTTATTTACCCCGCATGACTGGGGATTTTGAGGCCTTACTTGCTCCTTGTTTGCTTTGCTGATCCCAGATGTGGATTTTTGGGTGCACATAATATCTCTGCTCACTCGGAAATAGAACGTCTGGTGGGCTGCTTGCCCATCTAGTATCCTCTGCACAATCAAGGACGCTACTGTAGCGTAGGGCTCTTCCTTCTGCTTCTCGTGGAAGAAATCCATGGTTCTGTGATGTCTCCATATCAATCATACCAGGTTATCACATGTTTTTATTTTGTTTACTGAGAGACTCTCACATTGTTGTTGTGGTGCCTTACAGACAATAGCTCATTTCTTTGTGGAATGCCCCCTCCATGCTGAGTATGGGCTTCTGGACATACTGCCTTTAAAATTGGCAGACGACTCCCAGATGGTTTACGAGGTTCTCAGTTTTCTCCATGAAAGTGGTTTTCCTTCTCATTTATAAGGTGTTAACCTATCTCCGGAGAAGGGGCAGGGTGATTGGGAATGGGGTATCTCCGGCTGTCTGCTAGGTCTTGGGGTTCCTTGATCCTACCTCCTAGAGCCAGGCTTCTCTTTCCTCTCTCTTTTATTCTGCTTAATCACTTTTAGGTTTGGTTTGCCTCTTTTATGCCACTTTCGGTTTTCTATTTTGCGTGTTGCACTCTGTTAAACAGTGGGCGCTCTTGACTATAATGGACCAGAGGTGCAACAGCTGCAGGTGGAACATTTCCTGTTGCATGCAGAGCCACAGGAACACCCAACTGCTGACTTCCCTATTTGCTTCATCTTTTGTTTTATTATTGAAAGTGCAAAAGATGTCCATGACGGTGTTAGCCCTCCTCCTTATACTGTTATGACTCTCCTGAAAAGCTCAGAAAATGTTCTTGGTGGATATCTACACTCTTGGATTGTGGGACTGATGACCTTGTTGTTTGGTCTCTTAAACACCCCACCCCTGCCCCCACCCCCCAATAAATAAATTAAATAAGTCAGTCAGCCAACATTTCGAAAACTGAGACCTGTTATTTTTGCCAGGAATGTGAAGTTATACTGAGTGTCAATGCAAATGATCCTCATAAAGAAGTATGTGAAGAATACAAACTAATGAAAGTTACACAATACTAAACTAAAGGATGATACCAACTGAATGGCAGTCAGCTTTAACCCATCCTGTACACAAAAAAAAGTGATAAAAAGAATGTCAATAACTATAGGGGCATCTCATTAGTATCCGTTCCATATAAGATTCTCTCCAAAGCAATACAGAACAGAATAGAACAGGCTCATCCAAACTGTGCCCCTGGGGCGCGAGCGCCCACGATCACCCACGGCCAGCGCCCCGGGCGAATTCGTATGTTGCTGCAGTGGCCGAGTCGTGCCGCTTAGCTGGCCGTGCGGACCACCCGAACGCCAGCCGATAGATATATTTGTTCGCCCATTTTCCTTTCGGGCAGAGGACGTCTTACAAGTGCTTTAACTAGAGTTGATTGACCTACAGTGCCATATCCGCCTAAAGGACCGCTTTCTTATGTGTAAAACTCTGGATGACTTTTACAGCTGTCTTCCACAGCTGTCTCTTTTGCACAAGCACGCAGCCAAAGTTCTCTCAATGTTTGGTGCCACGTATATTTGTGAGCGCTTTTTCTCTCTTTTAAAGCTCCCTAAAACTAAGAACCGTTCATTCCTTGGCGATAAAAATTTGACCAATTCTTTTAGGTTAGCAGTCTTACGGAATATTGTACCAGACCTAGACAAAATTGTTTCCTCGAAAAAGAGAAACGAGTAAAATGTTACTTGTCTTCTTTAACAATGTTAACTGTAAGAATTAAAGAGCTTTATAACCTTAATTCTATTTTAATAAGTTTTCAAACTTGGTTAGTTAAAATTATTACGTACAAAACAACAAACTAAGGATCCGATTTCTAAACTCTGAAAAGAGTTACAAAAATTGTAGCACGAAATACAACAAAAAATACTTACTTGTAACTACCAACAGTAAGAATGAGACTCTGTATCCCTTACATAAAATTAATTCTAAGATAGAATATTTTGTTTAGGTTAGATCTGACCGCGGAGTAGTCCAGCGCAGAGCAGCGCTGTGCCGTCTCACTTGCTCTGCAACTCTCTCTCTCTCTCTCTCTCTCTCTCTCTCTCTCTCTGTCGTTCCTATGGCAACACTAGCGACACACGGTCATGGACGGGGTGCTGAACTACACTGTCTTGCACCCATGGGGCGCGGGCGCGCCCACCAGGCGCAATTCTTGGATGAGCCTGGAATAGAAGGTCATCTTGACCAACTGATTGTGGAATATCAAACTGGTTTCCGAAAGGGCCGTTCTTGCGCAGAACAGATCTTTAACCTGAAGAACATCATCAGGTACCAGAAAACTGTAGGAAATAACTACGTGGTCATGTTTGTTGATTTTCAGAAGGCACATGACTCCATTGACATCAAGTTCCGATATTATAATACAGTTGTAAAACACATCTATATGCATCCAAAACCTATCACAGCATCCATTAAGAAGAGACAATTGTTATTTTACAGTCATCTCATGAGGGTGGACAGTGATTGACTAACAAAAAGAATATGGAGTCTCATCCAATCTAAGAAAAGAAGGCCAAGATGGTTTGAAGAATGTGAAAAAAGATCTTAGGCAGATTGGTATCTTTAGAGAGAGAAATTCCTGACAGGAACAAATTTAGAAGATTGGTGAACAACTACCAAGATTTTAAAATGGCATCAACATCCAAAAGATGAGAGGACCATTATCCGAAGAGCATAAACAGGCACTTCTTGGTGGGCTCAGAAGATACTGGCAGGAAGTCAAAGATGGAACAAGAACAAGACCTGGACACTAGACTCTAGAGTGAAGTTGGTTGTTACCATGCAGCCCATAGAGACTCAACTCAATAATAATTAAAAGAGAGAGAGAGAGAGAGAGAGAGAGAGAGAGAGAAAGGAAAAGTGTATGCAGTCAGCCAAACTTCATCTACATATCCACATCTAGATGACTCCTCTGCAATTCACACTTAAGTGCCAGGCAGAGTGTTCTGTGAACCACCTTCAGACTATTCCTCTCTAACAGTACGAGGGGAAAATGAACACTTAAATCTTTTTGTATGAGCTCAGATTTATCTTATTTTATTATCATGATCATTTCTCCCTATTATGTAGGTTGGTGACAATAAAATATTTTCATGCTCAGAGAGAAAATTGGTGATTGAAATTTCATTGAAAAATGCCTTTGTTTTGATGATTGCCATCTCAACTTGCTTATAATATCCATGACACTCACTCTCCTATTTCATGCTAATACAAAACAAGCTGCCCTTCTTTGGACTTCTGTAGTGTCCTTCATCAATCCTATCCTATGGGGTCCCATACAGCACAGCACTATTCTTGTAGAGGACAGACAAGTGTAATGTAGGCAGTCTCTTTGATAGATCTGTTGCATATTCTAAGTTTTCTGCCAGTAAAATGCAATCCTTGTTTTGCCTTTCCCACAACATTATTTATGCAATTGTTCCTATTTAAGTTTTCATGATTGTAAATCCTAGATGTTTAGCTGAATTGTCAACCTTTAAATTTATGTGATTTATTGTGTAACCAAAATTTAACTAATTTCTTTTTGCACTAATGTGGATAACCTCACACTTTTCCTTACTCAGAGACAATTGCCACATTTTGCACCATAGAGATATCATGCCTAAGTCATATTGCAGTTGGTTTTGATATCTGATGACTAGACTAGATGGTAAATGACATCATAATCTGCAAACTTTCTAAGAGGGCTGCTCAGATTGTCTTCTCAATCATTTATATGGATTAGGAACAGCAGAGGACGTACTACACTTCCTTGAGGAATGCCAGATATCACTTACATTTTACTCAATTTTACATTGATTACTATGTATTGTAACCTTCTGAACAGGAAATCAGTAATTCCGATGCACAACTGAAGCAATACTCCATAGGCACAGAAACATGCTCAAATTTCATTATGCACAGAACTTGCTTCTGCCTAAACCAAACATTACTGCACAGATCTATGTACTTAATTTTCCCTTTCACAATAACCAGTCAAGTAAATTTCATTGTTTTATAGAAGGTGCAGAAAAAAAATCGAATTCTGTTTGTTCCTTTTATATGATTTTGTAATTACTAAGCTCCAGGATCCAAACCATATTAAGACCATTATACATCTATCAGATTCATGCGGAGGGTAAAGAATGGAAAAACATAACTATACGTGTTCCAGTTAGGGGTCACTCGGTAAGTGTGAGCACTACTTCGGCCTTTATGAAAAAATTCTAAGATATATTGATTGAAAACATTTAGAATGTGTGCCAGTTTGAAAGTGCTTCAGAAAGAATCCAGCATTCTTTTGAAGTGGTAGCAATGGACATTATTGAGGACTGGACAGTAGCAGTATCACAATCCTATGACAAGAGACCCAAAGAAAAGAAAAAACACAGAATGAAACCCAAAAATACATTATGTTGTGTTACAACAGAAACTCATTTTCAGTCTCATTGCAGGAACATTCTTTCCTTATCTAATAATAATAATAATAATAATAATAATAATAATAATAATAAAAGGATGTACATTGCCAATGCTGAAGAAAATGAATACGTAACCATGCAAAGACTATTGAATATCATTTGCGATAAAGTCATTCCTTATGTGAATTGAAAAAATGCATTTATTTCACATTGTGACAGATATTGTTAATAATAAGTTTTTAAAGAAGAATGTATGTGTTCTGTTTATAGCTTTTGTTGGAATAAGATCTGGGACTGCTACTATTAACAACTAATTTAATAGTAAAATATGGAAAATTTGCCCCCCCCCCCCCCCCCCTCATGTTATACAGTGATTAGTGGAAGAGCATCTTAAGTTTGGCACTAAATTATCACTTCAGAGCTGTCAATAAGCCTTAAATGTTACACTGTCATGTCATATATTCTGACAATATAATATTTCATTTATATTTGATTGAAATCTCTAAATCTTGATTTCAGTATGTTTCACTGAAGTTGTCGTTCCAGAGAATGCCTCCGTTGTTCCCATAAGAAATTTGTGACTGGAGTAATCTATGGTCTTAGTTGTTGGCATTTGTGTTTGCTTGTCAAAGTTTCTTCTCCCATCCTTAGAATGGTGATGCCAGAGTGGGGAGGGGGCGGAGGGGTGTTGAGTTTTCCCATATAAATATCTGTGTGGGCTTTTCAAACAGTCCACACATTGGAATAACTTTATCTTTCAGTGATGGCTATATAAGTATCAGTTCTCACTCCTTTTTTTGACAATGTATTTTAGCTAAAGTAAGGGGTTTATCCTTCGTCAGTGGAATCCTGCTGTAAACTGATAACTGGTTGTCAGGCAGATCTCTCTCTCACACACACACACACACACACACACACACACACACACACACACACACACACACACACAGTTGTAGGGAAGAGATTGAATTCCTCACTGGGAACAATGTACATCACCACTGCTGTGTGGTGTTTCCCACCATATTCACTTTCCTCTTTCCCCGCATCCCTCTCTCATCCACGTTTATTACTCCTGCTGCTCTCTTCTCATATTATGAAGCAAGGCTGCTCATTGGCTAAAACAATGGACTCACTTTCAAGTGGACTGTCTCTCAAACCCCTGTCTGGTGATAGAGACTCAGCTTTCCTGTGATAACTTTTAATCACTTTAGTCGAATGCTAGGGTTTTTCCTTTGAAAACGACATAGACAGTTTCCTATTCCATCCTTATACAATTCTTGCTTGTACTGCTTCTTGTGACCTCATTATTGAGACGCAAAACCTAAGTCTTCATTTGTTCCTTCAATACTACCTGCCCTGTTCTGCATTTCTGTTTTCTTACTATGATCCTTCTGACATTTCCCATTCTGTCCCCTCCCCCTTTTTTTTTTTTACCATTTCCAGTCCTCTTCATACTCTCCTGTCTCTCCCCCCCCCCCCTCCCAATATTTTCCTCTGCTCATTTTTCCCCACTTGGTATCATCTCTTAGGCTGTTTTCCCTGCCCCTACCTTACAGCCATACTCTCTCTCTCTCTCTCTCTCTCTCTCTCTTCCCCCCCCTCTATCTCCCCCCACCAAACTATGTCTCTCTCCCACTCTCTGTCTTTCTCCCACTCTCTGTCTTTCTCCTCCCCCTCCCTTTTCCTCTTCCATTCCACTATTGGTAAAAGTACAGCAAATAAAGCAAAATGAAACTAATATGGAGACTCATCCATGTAAACAAGACAAAACCAAAAACTGTGTGTCCCTGTCCAAAACTACACTTATAGCAGTCAAAAATGAGAGATTATCCATATGTAGCTTGTTGTAAAACATCTGATAACTTGGTGTCATCAGATGCTAAAGGCAACTGATCAGTTACTAGTGGAATAGCTGTAGATGTTTATCAGGGATCATCAAAATGTTCCTCAACTCCTGAGGTAACAATCACAGGTCACTTATCTAGATGGTAAGGAAGGACTTCACTGCTAAGATATTGTCAGTTGTACAGTGGAAATTAAGTGGGTTCAGCATCTACATGGAAGAACTAGATCTCCTGAGACTGGTAATACCCCTTTGTATTTGCCTCCAGAGGCACGTGGCAAACCTTGGAACACCTCCCGCCAAAGATGATGACCTCACTAGTGAGACAGGTGGAGGGTATTGCTGCATTCATCAGTGACTTATGTGATACCTCACTAGTGGTTTCACCAGAGATTTGTGAGCAGTGGCAGTCACATTATATTCCCAGCACTGTGTGGTACTTCTGCCATAAAAAATTCTTTATGCCAGAACTAAATTTATGTTATATCATGACAAGAGGGCTGCAACTAGTTTACCGGCTGATTTGCCATCTGTCATACTTGATAATGAAATGAACTTTGAATTTATTTTAAGGTTTTGGTGATGCCTCAAGTTGTTTCTAAATTTTTAGATAGAAGATTGTAGGGCATACTTAGGGTGTCCAACTCATCAATTTTTAGGCAAGTGTGTGTGACTGAATTCTAGTTTTAAAGATGTCTTGCTTGCCATGAATAATGTGTCATAAATATTGTAAATTGATTAGAAACTTTATAAAAAGTAATTATTAAAACCCATTCTTCTATCACTGGTGTTTTAGTTTGGTGATCATGTTTTTGTCTAAAATACTACTACTATAAGCAATTCTGAGTTCCAATGTGTGTTTTTTTTCTATGTAGGAAGCTGGCATTCCAATTGATATGGTTGGAGGTGTCAGCATAGGTGCCTTCATGGGTGCTCTGTGGTGCATGGAGAGGGATGTCACTACAATGACGCAGAAAGCTCGAGACTGGTCTAAGGTATGGTCGTGCATTTGCTTAATTAGGAGACTTTGTTACAGATAGGAAACTGCATATGTTAGACCCAAGAAAGGCAGAATGTTTACTGCCCCATCAAATATTTATAATGATGTGTCACATATACTGAATAGCTGTTCCTCCAGCTGGTTCTGCAGTTTCCCATCTGCCATAAATACGGAGGAGAAACAAACTGTCATTTTAATTTTATACGAAGTACAAACTAATTATGCAAAGTATGAATAATTATGCACACGCACCTGTCAAAATTTAGATAATAAATTGCTGTGAACTTCTCCAAACCCAAATAATGTACTTGTATCAACCTCAGCTTTCGTGTTACTCCACACCTATTGTTTGCAGCATCACAAATGACCAATGCTGGAAAGATCATGCGCAGCAGCTGTCAGTAGATCACTTGTAATTAAGTGTATCCACAGTTGTGAATATGGATAACCATCAGCTGTAGAATGGAATGATGACAATGAAATTTGTGCCAGACCGGGGCTCGAACCTGGATATGCTGCTTATTGTGAGCGGTCGCCACCTGGCTATCTGAGCATGACTCATGGCCAGACCAAAACTTCCGTATGTCATCAACCCTGTGTTCCTTCAGACATGTATACATGTCCAAAGGAACGTTGCATCATAATTCTGAGTAACACAGGCACTGCAATATTGCATAATAATGTGTGCAGTTGTTAGGCACCTGTTACCCAGTGGGGTGACAATATTATATATGATAGTAGTCATTTGTCTTGTTTTTCTACAGACCAGTAAAAAGTATTATCTGTAAGTGAAGGGTGCCATGTGTTAACTATCTATGAAGGGGTGACCCTAACAAAATTTTCACTGGATAGTTACAACAACTACAACTACTGCAGCAACAATTATGACACCGGCAATAGTAATGACATCAGCAACAGCTACAACATCAGCAGCAGCTACTGTGCAGTCAGCAGTGACAGCACATGAAAGAGGTGACCTCACTGCGAGAGCAGTACCAGGAGCAACTATGAACATGACTGGAAGCAAAAGTGCTACCTGCAGTACAATCACAGGAGTTGCTGCAGTCACGTGGCCAGGAAAGCATGTCTCTGGGCAACCTGGCATAGCCAGATGACAACCTGTCTGTGGCCAACACCAGCTTGACCTGTGTCCCGAGTGTAACCGTTCTTGTACCTGCCCACAGCCACAAGTCCAAATATTCATATTATCCTCCACCATCCTCTGATACTAAACCAACAGTGCAGGTGAACCACTTGGCACGTAAAGTACCAGCCCATTGGATGGACTGTCCACCACTGCAGTTCATAAATGTAGAAATTCATTTACTCACCATTGGGATAACGCAAGACTCCACCAAATATGTACACATGGTGACTCTATTGGACTGGCACTCTTCCAGTGAGGTTAGTAATGTCATCACAAACCCGTCTGCGTCTGCAAAGTGAGTTACTAAAAGTCAAGCTCACTCAGTGGCTTTCCCCCGCTAATACGTAATGCTTTGCTTAATTGTTGGAGAGGTATAAAATTGGTGACTGAAAGCCGTCATAGTTCTTGCAATGCCTCCACACCCCTGGCTGGACCAGAAATTCTTTCACCCACTCCTACAGTTCAGATGGATTTCAGTTGCCAAGATGCAGCGCACCCTACTCTTGGCAACACAAGAGTCAAACTCGAGCAAGCTGGCATAGACACTGGATACAGTATCTGAGGCCAGCACCCAGCAAGTTTTACTGCGAAGTCTGGCAGGGACGGGACAGACTATATCACCTCACATCTCGACAAGTTGACAAGACGGTTCGCAGCCCCTATTGTGCACGAATTACAAAATTGCATAGCATCTCATGGATGATGCAGTGTGCACTCCTCGCCCTCACCAGACCAGCATGAGTCATTCTGGCAACAGAGCATGTAGGTGCAGATCACTGTGTTTCTGTACGGAAAACATGAACAGAGGCATCTCATGCCTGGCAGGCAAATCTGCCAGCAACACCAGCCAGTGTACCAATCACAACATTTTGTGGTAAGAGACAGGACTACTAAGATGTTGTTTCTGGTTTGAAAAACGTCACCACCAATCCTTTGTCTAGAGTGGAAACCATTTCCACACCTGCGGGTTTCACCAAGCTGGTAGCAGCACAAAGTGACAATACTGCAATGAGTGCCTTAAAAGAAGACTTGCAGGCCTCTCCATCAGCATTGGTCTATGGTGAACTTCTACATTCACCAGGAGTGTTTTTCAAACCACATCTCAGCCCCCACACTCTACTCAAAATTTCCCCATGGTACTCCAAAGACAAATGGAGCCTATGCGATTGAGTGGAACAACACTTCATAGAAAACAAGCTGATTTTGTTTTTAAAGGCCTAGAAACTATGAAACACATTTTCTCCCAACATCGCAAACTTCTCAGATCACTTTAGCCTCCCTGTCATTGTCCTTACATGGTTAAGATAAGAAATGGAAGGACACCCACTCTCCACATTAGAAAGGTAGACACGTTAGTGTCTGTTGACTGGTGCAAACCAACCTATTTAAGTACAGAAGATGCCACCGAAATGCAGGCAACCACAAGACACAAAATGCCTGTGATACTACAGTTGCTAGCACCACGTCATCATCCAGAGCAGTGCAGTCGGCCTGGAAATCGAACAGCCAACACTCGCTCAGGTGCAGCAGCTACCTTGCAGCACCAGTTGATCCACCAGCATCCAGACAGAACAGAAACTCTTTATGGTTTCATTTCAATCTCCTCCTGCTCCTCATCCCACCCCCTCCCCATCTCCCTCCCTCTATTCCTATTTTCATGCATTTCTATTGCTATGCAAAAGAATTTCTGAAAAATATAATTTTGCTATCATGGAAGATAAATTTAAGTATTAGAAAGTCTTTTCGGAAAGTGTCTGGAGTATAGCCTTGTATGAAAGTGAATCATTCATGATAAACAGTTCAGGAAAAAGAGAAGGGAAGCTTTTGAAATCTGTCACTGCAGAAAAATGATGATGATGATGATACGGATGGATCAAACAAATAATGAAAGCATACTGAATGAAATTGGAGAGAAAAGATTTTTATAGCACATCTTGACTAAAGTAAGGGATTGGTTGATAGGACACAACCGGAGGCATGAAGGCATTATTATTTTGCGATGGAAAGAAGTGTAGGGTAAAAACAGTAGAGGGAAACCAGGGATTGACTACAGTAAGCAGATTCAAATGGATGTAGGTTGCAGCAGTTATGCAGAGATGTAGAGGCTTTCACATGATAGGCTAGTGTGGTGAACCATATCACACATGATGATGACGACGAACTGTTGCATCCTTAGAAAACCTCTATCCCGCATATTAATTTGTAGTAATATTTTTGCATGATAGATAAACCTGAGCATTCATTGGTATATAGTGGACCAGAAGAAAGAACAGGCCAACTTGGAACGGGGTTTATAATAACTAGGGAAGTTAGGAAAAGCCTTCTAGAATTTGAACCCATAAATGAAAGGATGTGCAGACTCAGAAGACTAAGAGGGAAATTTAGGAATATATCAATAGTTAATGCACATGTACCAACAGAGGAAAAAGAATATAATTGGCTTGGAAAAGTATGCTGCGCAGTACCTAAGTATGACCTGATGCTAGCAATAGGAGATTTTAATGCAAAAATAGGGAGGAATGAACACCCATATGGAGTTTCTGGAAAATATTCACTACATGAAGAAAACAACGAGAATGGAGACTTATTATGCCAATTCACAGCAAGGAATAATATGATTATTAAAAGTACCTGCTTTCCACACAAAAAGATCTATCTGGTTACTTGGAAGTCTGCAGCCAATGGAGTAGTCAATCAGATTGACCATATTTTAGTGATTGTATGCCACTCCACATCAGCTATGGATGTTTGGAGCTGCAGGGACCAAACTGTGATTCAGACCACTTTGTGATAAAATCAGTCTTGAGAGAGAAACTGTCACTGACAAATGGTAATAGAATAGGAAAGATGATGAAATGGAATACAGACAAACTGAACATCCCTGATGAAGTAAAAAAATACCAAGTAACACTAAGCAGAAAGTTGAGCAATTAAGAGACCGCAGTAGGAGTAGACGAAAGTTGGAACAGGATTGAAAAAGCCATTAAGGATGCTGCAGAGGAAATAACAGGCATAAGAAGGAATAGAAGAACCCAGGAATGGTTTGATGAAGATTGCAGGTCAGAAATAGAGAAAAAGAACAGGGCAAGAATAAAAGTGTTACAGAGAGAAACCAGAAATAATGTGGAACAATATAGAGAATCGAGGAGAAGAGCTAACAGCCTGTGCAAGAGAAAGAAGAGAGAGTCGAATAAGAAAAAATTTCAAGAACTAGAAGAATTAAAGGAACAGAGTGAAATAAGAAAGTTCTATCATGCTACAGGCAAAATGCTACAGGAAAAATGATTCCAACCAAAAACAATGGCCTGTTCCAGTAAAGATGGGAAAATGATAAGGGAGGAAGAACAGATAGTGGGAAGATGGGCAGAGTAATTCAAAGCTACATTAAGCACCAGCCTAGAAGATGAAGAGAGAGCCACACAGGAGGAAAGAGTGGAGTTGGAAGTAGACAATGAAACCAATGGGGCAAGAAAGCCAACACTACAAGAGGTCTCCCAGGCTGTGCACAAGTCAAAAAACAATCGAGCCCCTGGAGAAGACAGCATACTTGCTGAATTAATAAAAACTAGTGGTGAGGCTGTAATAAAGGAACTGCACACATTAATATCATATATATGAGAAACAGAAACTGTGCCAGATAATTGGAAAATTGGAATAATAATCCCCATTTATAAGTAAGGGGACAGAACAGCACATGAAAACATTAGAGGTATAACACTCCTAAGCACAGCTTATAAGATCTTCACAATCATATTAAACGAAAGGATACAGAAGTGTGCAGAAGGCATAATTGGGGAATATCAGTGTGGCTTTCGAGCAGAGAGAGGACAACTGATCAAATATTTGTGATAAGACAAATGATGGAAAAGTTCTATGAATATGATATAGGTCTGCATTTCCTATTCATCGACTTCGAACGAGCCTCTGACAGCATAAACCGGCAAGAACTATACAGAGTACTGAAAGAAGTTGTTATATGTGCTAAACTAATAAGACTAATCAGAATGACTGTGACAGAGACAAGAACAAAAGCAAAGGTCCTTAGCAGGTGATAGTCTCTCCACTGTGCTATTCAATATAGCCCTGCACAGTGTAGTAAATAAAATCAACATAACAGTCACTATATTTATGAAAACTAGCCAGATATGTGCATACGCTGATGTCATTGCTATAGTAGGAAGAAAAATACCAATACACTCCTAGAAACATACTGGGCAAAGGAAACAGAAGCCTTAAAAATTGGCCTCATAGTAAATGAAAACAAAACAAAATACATGGTAATGTCACAATCTAAGGCCAGAAGAACCCCTAAAAACCTAAACATCAATGGGAAATGCTTCAAAGGAATGTCCTCTTTTAACTATTTGGTAGCCCTAATAACGAATGATAAAAGTATTGGAAAGGCTATAAGGGAAAGAATTACCTTGCAAATATGCAACTTTTCAAAAATAGCCTTGTTACAAGAAAAACAAAACTGCTAAAATATAATTCCCTAGTCCACCCATTTATCACATACAGGTCAGAGGTATGGACATTGACAGATCACAATAAAAATGCACTAAGAACCATTGAGGAGAAAATACTATGCAAAATCTATGGGCCAATAAGGGAGGAAGAAGGCTGGAGAATACGCTCCAATGCCGAATTACAAGAGTTAATACAAGGCAGAGACATAGTAAAATTTGTGAAATCAGAGTAAAATTTGTGAAATCACAGCGAATATGATGGCTAGGACACTTGGAGCAAATGGCAGCGGATAGAATTCCAAAGAAAATGATGAAAGGTGTGATCCATTCAGCTAGGCGAAAAGGGAGACCTAGAAGAAGATGGATTGATGAGGTAACAATGGCTATCACCAGTATGGGAGTCCAGGGGTGGAAAAGAGCAGCAAATAAACGAGAAATGTGGAGGAAGATTGTTGAAGAAGCCAAGGCTCACCAAGGGCTGTAGTGCTACTGAAGAAGATGAATATTTTTGCATGCCTGAGTACTTTTACTGTGGAGTTTATTTAAAGCCCTGTTAAAAAGAAGAAAAATGAGTTGTAAAAGTTCTGAACTCCCAGAAACTGATTTACTTTTTATTCACAGACTTACGTATTGAATAATGAAGCATAAAGTAAATATTATGCACAATGATGTATTCTGGGGAGCTTTTATGATACAGTTTTCTCTTTTGTTCAATAAATTTTTGTACTTTGTATTATGCATGATGCTATTCCACACAAACACACACACAAATTTCAAGCTTTCGCAACCCACGGTTGCTTCATCAGGAAAGAGGGAAGTAGAGGGAAAGACGAAAGGATGTGGGTTTTAAGGGAGAGGGTAAGGAGTCATTCCAATCCCAGGAGCGGAAAGACTTACCTTGGGGGGAAAAAGGGACAGGTATACACGCGTGCACGCGCGCGCGCGCGCACGCACACACACACACACACACACACACACACACACACACACACACACACACACACACACACACACACACACACACCCATCCATCCGCACATATACAGACACAAGCAGACATATGCCAACTCACTGGATTAGGACTCAACAGCTATTTAGCAGAAAGCATCTTGCCAAAACAATTCTAAACAAAAGCTTGAAGAAGACAGAAACAATAACAATAATTAGAATACTCTCAAAGTTATAAGAAGCTAACTGAAGTAGATATAATAGAGGGAAACATTCCACTGCTTATGTCTGTATATGTGCGGATGGATATGTGTGTGTGTGTACGCGAGTGTATACCTGTCCCTGTTCCTTTGTAAAGGAACATTTGAAAATGGAGTTAAGCATTTCATCTTTTGTTTTGCTACCCTCAATTTTAGTTATATATATTTTGATACCTTCTTCAGTTAGCTTCTTATAACTTTGAGAGCATTCTGATTATTGTCATTGTTTCTGTCTTATTCAAGCTTGTGTTTAGAATTGTTTTGGCAAGATGCTTTCTGCTAAATAAGCTGTTGAGTCCTAATCCACTGAGTTGGCATATGAGATTCTGTCTCTCTGCCAGATCACCACAGATGATTACCATAAACTGAGAAGTGTGAGGCATTCACTCATTGTTTTGTTATTACATATGCAGGAATTTACTAGCACTATCAGCTTCTTGGGAACTGAATTCCTCTGACATTTCAGAGTTCAGTGCTGAAATGCCCTGATAGACATTGGACAGACAAAACAGCACCCAACTTTCTTAAGTGTAACCCACCATACAGGATGGCTTTGGATTCCTGCCTCTTCTTTTTGCTACTATGTGCTTAGTGCTTATCATCTATAATCATCCAACAATTATTTCGGAAAATTACAGTTTTGTTAGTGGTCGGTGTGATAAGACATCCTGTGGAACTTTACGGAATGCGTTCTCTGAAAACTACTTAGAACAGATAGTTAGGAAACCTAGTCATGAGGGAAATACGTATATTGGATCTAATGCCAATGAGGATGTCCACATTGAAACTGGTATCAGTGACTGATGTGGTTTTGGCTACAATGATTACCAAAGTACAAAGGACAACCAAAACAAGCAGAAAGATATATATGTTCAGTAAACTAGATAAAAAATCAGTAATGTCATATCTCAGTGCGAAACTTGAAACTTTCAGCACAGGTCAGTAGAGGAACTCTGGGTCAAGTTTAATAGACTAGTTAACCATGCACTGGATAGATATGTACCCAGTAGAACATTTCATAATTGGAGGGAACCTCCATGGTATACAGTCACTGAAAAAAAATTTTCTAAGGAAGCAGAGGTTACTGCATAATAGGTGTAAAACAAAGTGTAGGGCTATAGATAGAGAGATGCTGACTGAAACACATTTGGTTGTCAAAAGAGCAACGCATGAGACTATCAATGACTATTGTAGCATAATATCGTCAAATGACATTTCACAAAATTCAAAGAAATTCTGGTTGTATGTAAAGGCTGTCAGTGGCACCAAAGTTAGTGTCCAGTCCCTAGCAAATAAGACAGGAACTAAAATTGAGGGTAGCAAAACAAAAGATGAAATGCTTAACTCCATTTTCAAATGTTCCTTTACAAAGGAAAACCCTGGAGAACTGCCCCAATTTAATCCTCATAACACTGAAAAGATGAATGAAATAAGTATTAGTGTCAGTGGTGTTAAGAAACAGATGAAATCGTTAAAATTGACCAAATTGCAGGACCCCATGGAATCACTGTCAGATTCTATACTGAATTTGCAGCTGTGTTAGTCCCTCTTCTAACTGTAATCTATTGTATATACTTCGAACAAAAAGCAATGCCCAAATCTTGGAAAAAGGCACAGTTCACACCTGTCTACAAGAAGGGTAGTAGAAGTGATCCACAATACTACCGTCCAATATCCTTTGCCTCGATTTGTTGTAGACTCTTAGAACATATTTTGAGCTCAAACATAATGAGGTATCTTGAACAGAATGACTCCTCAATGCCAACCAGCATGGATTTCAAAAACACTGACCATGTGAAACCCAACTCGCACTTTTCTCAGATGACATACTGAAAGCTTTGGATCAAGGCAACTAGATAAATGCAGTGTTTCTTGATTTCCAAAAGCATTTAACTCGGTATCGCACCTACACCTATTGTCAAAAGTACAATCATATGGGGTATCAAGTGACATTTGTGACTGGATTTAGGACTTTTGGTAGGGCGGATACAGTGTGTTATCTTAGATGGAAAGTCATTGTCAGATGTAGAAGTAACTTCGGTTGTACCCCAGGGATATGTGTTGGGACCCTTGCTGTTCCTGTTGTGTATGAATGACCTTGCAGACAATATTAATAGTAAAATCAGGCTTTTTGCAGATGATGCAGTTGTCTATAATGAAGTACTATCTGAGAGAAGCTGCATGAATATTCAGTCAGATTTTGATAGGATTTCAATGTGTTGCAGAGATTGACAACTTCCTCTAAATGTTCAAAAATGTAAAATTTTGCACCTTTCTCGTGGTGTTATAGCTATGAACACTGCTATTACTTTTGAACTGGGTTGGATTATTAACAACAAATTTCATAAGTGAATATATATACTGTGAGGTATAATATCAATGAGTCACTATTGGAATTGGCTAACTCATACAAGTACCTGGGTGTAACACTTTGTAGGGGTATGAAATGGAATGATCATGTAGGTTCAGTCGTGGGTTAGGCAGGTGGCAGACTTCGGATTATTGGTTGAACACTGGGAAGTGCAACCAGTCTACAAAAGAGATTGCTTACAAATCACTCTTGTGACTAGTTCTAGAATATTGCTCAAGTGTGTGGGACCCATACCAGATAGGACTAACAGGGAATATTGAACATATACAGAGAAGGGCAGCACAAATGGTCACAGGTTTGTTTAATCCACGGGAGAGTGTCACAGAGATACTGAAAGAATTGAACTGGCCGACTCTTGAAGAGAGATGTAAAGTATCCTAAGCAAGTCTGAGAACATCGTTTCAAGAACTGGCTTTAAATAATTATTCTAGGGATATATTATAACACCCTCACTCACATACAGTTTGTGAGGATAAGATTAGAATAATTATCGCATACAAAGAGGTATTCAAACAGTCATTCTTCCCGTGCTCCATACGTGACTGGAACAGGAAGAAATACTAATAACTGGTACAATGAGAAGTAGCCTCTGCCATGCACCTCACAGTGCTTTGCAGAGTATAGATGTAGATGTCTTTCCAACACAGTGTTAAGAAATTTCCTTGGACTCTTGTACTTCATAGTGTGATTTCTATTTAGATTTTCTTATGGTTCCACAAGAACAGATTTTGGAACTTTGAATTCTGAAGCAAGCATAAGACTTTTATAAAATTTGTCTGTAAAGGAAGTGTAACTCTTTGCAGACAAATCACTAAGCAAAGTCATATGTCATAGTGACATGCTTCTTACTTGCATAAGCAGTGAAATTCTCGATAAAACATACTGTATAAGTCACTTCGTTAAAGGTGTACAGCTGTAACCGTGTTTTGAGGTATTGGATGTGGTGGCTGGAAATTAGCACAGAGTTTCTTTTCTGCTGTGTATCATGCCCAGTTTATCCTTTTTTTCATAGCAAATTGTGATCTATATTGAAGTGTGAAATTATATGTAATGTAGTCACAGATTACGAGTTTTAGACACAAATTTCATATTGTTAGGCATTTCAGAAAGTAAATTACACATGTCATTCCATGCTAAGATCACTGTGTAACAAGAACGACACAGGAGGATGTCAAATTAAAGGCCTTTCATCTGTTAATTTTCAACCTTATTTTATTGGGCAATCAGTTCAAGCGTTTTACTATGCCATTTTCAGGTCCCTGAGAAGTGTTGTAGATTATTCCTAAACGTCGGTCAGGGGCCTGAAGGTGATGTAGTAAAATGCTGAAGCTGGTTGCCCAATAAAATAAGGTTGAAAATTGATGGCTGAAAGGCATTTAATTTGACATCCTATTTGAACAGCCGAGTCCCGCAACCATCGCTAAGAAGATGTGCACACAGAGAGTGGCACATTGTCAGAAGGAAGTACATGTTCTTGGGTTCCTGTAGACACAGTTCCACTGCTGTATGGATAACATCACAGTGTTCATAAAGTTGTGTGACAGCTGGAAACATACTCTAAATATTAAGTATGCAGGACAGCTCACTTCATGTGGGAAAAACATCTAAATTACCACAGATTCACCATGAAATTCTGGATATATATGGACCAAATGCAATTTCATGTCTAGTTGTAGTGAAATGATGCTAACAGTTTGACCAAGGCCACATACACAAGAGTTATGCTGATTGGGAAGTCCACATCTTGCACCGTGTGATTTCAGCAAGCTGAAAGACCACCAGCGGGAAAGAGAATTTCCAACGAAGAGGACGTCTACACAGCACTTCTTCTATGGTCTTGTGACCAAAGAGCAGCTTTCTATCATTTATAAATTGAATGATAGATAGTGTGTTCTGACCACTGTTTACAGAGACTTGATGACTATGTTGAAAAATAGTGTCGTGTCACTTTGAAGTGTAGTGCAGGATTCAATAAAAGTTACTTGGTTTGCCATAATAATGTGCAACTTACCTTCTGAAGTCTGATGGCAACAGAATTCTGTGATCAGTGTTTTAATATATGAGCACTCACACTGATACACATTGGCCATAATTGCCAGAAACCTTTTAATTTTGGCCAGTGTAATTACTTTCTACAGTGCTAGTGTAAAGGCAGCTGAAAGGAAATTCATGCATTGTAACTTTTTTGTATTCCTTTGGGCATACATATTCATTTTCTACTATGTGAGTTTCATTGTGGACTGTTAAGAAAATAAGGTGGTCTGAAGTTCCACTCTTCTCATCCAGTATAATTACACTGTACTCTCTTGAGTGTTATGTAAAAGCTTTAGTATAAGATATGTTGTCAGTTTTCTTCCTTTGAATGTATCTGACAAGAAGCTGTCACCCACACCCATAATCTACTGCATAATTTACAGAGAAATAATGCTACTGTTGGCGAATGAAATGCCTCTGTGTCAATTTTTGTCTTCTGATTATACTGCATAAATACATACATGCAAATGAATTAACAGGAATCTGAATAAAACTACTGAGTATTGTGAAACGTTAATTATCTTGCTTTCCAATGTGTATACTTTGGTGTAGTCCGTATCATCGCCACAATTGTTCACTGCATCATCATCTGAAAAATCTAGGTCATCTTTTTGAAAGTCACCTGTTAAGCACATTTGTCTTCAGTCATCAGTCGAACCCCACACTTTGCTCAGTTAATACAGCTGAATCTGTGTGGCAGGAGCATGGCTCTGCAAATATTCACAAAAACAAAGAAATACACATGTTGTTCTACAATTTTGGCTCCATCTAATGATCAGTTTAGAATTACAATCTCCACTGATTATCCCAGGCAAGACAGAATTATAAGAGAATGTAAAAGAATAAACAAGAATCCTAAGATGGTGCACCCATAAAATTGCAGGTGTCAAACTTTCAGGCAGTGCCAACAGTCAGTATTTTTACATACATCAAAATCAAAGACTTAAGTGTATTCAGCTACCATTCATTTAGCCCTGATATGAGGAGTCATTCACACTTCTCCCAAGAATGGTATTCCATTCCCTGATCAACATATGAAATATAATGCTCTGCCCATATGCCACTCCTGCTATTGACCACATGTGTCATAGGTCATATGCATACAAAGATCAAAGTGTAAGATCTGTTACATGTGCCTGTAAAAAACTTACTATTGCAGTCCTATGACTTGTACACCCTGTTGTATAGGAGGCGGAGCATTCATTCCATGTTTGAAGTCTATTATGACAACTGCAGGGCTTTTATTTGGCCATGACCACTAACCAGTTGACCTTTCAAATGAACGGCCACTGCCAAACTTCAACCAATGTCAGGTTTGACCACCCAGCACAAATGGTGCTCAACACAACATGACTACTTCACAAACGGTGTGATTAGCTTGTCTGGATTGTACATCTGAGGATTTTCCCTCCAACAGCATGTCAGCAGTTCCACAGTCTTTTTGGCTCTCAATCTTTGCTAGTCCCTGTCCTACAGTTACTTATGCCCCCCTCCCCATCACTTCCTCCTTGCCCCCCTCATATCTTCACCTATCTCCCACTGTAATTATATTTGTAGGTTATGAAGATTCGTCATTATTTCCTTTGCTCTCTTCCTCCATTTCCTTCATCCTGCTTTCCATGCCCCACTTGTGTGTACCCTTATACACCTTGTGTAACTGCCCCTGTTTGCTCCTTGATGAGTGTAAGGATTCAAATTAGGCAACAGCTCACCCTTTCCTTAAGAATCTGAATATAGTAGTATCCCATAAGGTATTTATGAAGTCCTTGATTAACTTGGTCTGCAGTTACCTTGATAAACACACTGAAAATTTGCTTTTAAATTCTGATTAAAGAGATTTCAGATGTGGGAGGTGGGTTTTCATCCAAACTCTCACACTAATGTTTCATAGCTTTCAGATTTAAAATTTTAGATTGGTAGCATAATCTTCTTCTTTTATATGCAATAATTTAACTGAAAACAACAATGACACATTCTTGTTAATCTTATAAATAATATTGTCATCTGTACTTGTTTAACAGAGACTCACCCACTGGTGGAGGCAGATGTTGGATCTCACCTACCCAGTAACATCAATGTTTACTGGTCGTGAATTCAATCATACTATACGTTCTACTTTTGGAGATACTCACATTGAAGATCTCTGGGTCCCATATTTTACCGTCACAACTGATATTACGGAAAGCTGTATGAGAGTGCATACACATGGTAAGAAAATCATGTAATTCTTAAATATATTTCTACTTAGAATTTGTTTTTATGTAAAACACTACAGCTCTAAGAGTGTCTTTCCTTCCATTACTAATAATATGTTTGGTAGTATTCTTCATGTATGTATTTTTATGTGCATCTCATGACATTGCAGATAATGCTTTAGTAGTATAGGCTTACTTCGAGGAGAAAAATATTGGAATTGTAGATAATATTGATAGATTAATGTGATCACCTAATAGTTGAGTATCTTATGCATACATAGCTGGGGGAAAACACACATACTAATTAGAAAGACCTAGAAAATTGTGGTAAAACTGTCATATTGTAGTCTCAAAGTGACAAATTGAGAGCTTCAGTAATGAGGAAAACCTGTTAACTCATAGAATTGGTTATTAATGTATTGAAAGTTGAATAATGCAACTGTTTGGAATGGTGAATGCCTACTGGGACAGTGGCATGTAACAAATTAAAATGTTGTAAGAGAGAAGAAAGAAAAACACAAGGAAAGTGCTTTGTATAGTGAGAATGGGTATAAGGAAATGAGAAAGTTTGTACACTGAGATATTACATATAATGAAACATGATGAACATCGACAATGAAGTGAGTGCTACTTCCAACATCATCACTGCACTGAAAATGGTGCACCTTACTTCTATACCAGGTTGCATATCTTTACGTAACTAAATATTTCTGGCTCCAGATCTCTTTATCGTAACTATGACTTTAATGTTTGTCGATAGAGTCACTACTACTAGCTTAATAATCAATCACTGGGGCAAATCTCTGCCCAAGCTGCCTTGTAATCCCTAACAACAAGACCAGTTTGGAAGCACACCATTTGTGGCAACACAAGCTAAAATGATCATAGTAATAGTTCTTGCATAGCAGTAGCTTATGTGATTAACCCAAAGATCCTGTAGATGTTTAAGCCATTGAAACAAAATTTTCCTGTAATGGAAGATTCATTGTGTGATCAAAAATATCCAGATATTATGATGACTTGAACTTTGTGGGGGCACCTTCAATGAAGTGTCTGTGTGTTTGCAGAGAAATGGCAGCCCAAACTTACCCAACAGCTGAAACCAGACAAGGTAGTGATTTTGCGTTTGCAGCGTAGTCGATGTTCTAACTCAGCCCAAAGGCATCCCATTGGGTTTGAACTAGGACTGGGCGAGTCAGTCTATTTTGGGAATGATATTCTCCACAAAACATTGCCTCACAGATGCTGCTTTATGATGAGGTGCATTGTCATACTGTTGCAGTCATTGACTCTGAACCACTACTCCACTGTGCTCATATGCAGTACACAATTCTGTAAAACGTGTTCATATCTTTCCACATTTAGCATTTTCTTAACTGCAATAACAACACTCCATAGCATACATAACACCACCTCTTCTGTACTTCAATGTTGGCTCCACACGTGGTGGCGGCTCACATTCTCTAGACATTGCTACTCCACCCCTCCATAAGATTGCCACAGGGTATACCATGAGTCATCACTCCAAACCACTTGTTTCCAGTCATCCACTGTCAAATGGTGTTGTTCTTTATGCCACCTCAAGCATCGCCAGCTATTGACCACAGAAACGTGTGACTTATGAGGAGCTGTTCAACCATTGCACCCTATTCTTTTTAATTTACTAGCTGCATTTATTGTGCTAGCTGGACTGTTGGTAGCACTTTGGAACACGAGTGATTCCTCCTGCTGATTTCATGCATGTTTTTACAACCACCTTCCACAATGTTTGATGGTCCTTGTCCATCAGTACATGAGGTCTGCTTGGTCTTGGTCAGCTGTGGTTGTCCCATGCTTTTCCACTTCACAATCACATCACCAACAGTTGACTTGGGTAGCTTTTAAAGGGTAAAACTGTCCTTGATGGATTTCTTATTCAGGTGATGGACTAATCCACATCCGAAGTCACTGAGCTAACCTTATTGACCTATTCTGCTGTTACTACTTCTCTACTGACAACACAGTACTCCCACCTCTTTCTATACTGGCAAGTTCACCACTCATGACATCTAGTGAACAGTTCTGCATTACGTAGGGGTGTCTCCACACTTTTGATAAGATAGTGTACATGTACTAAACTGTGAATCAGTTAATGTACAAATAGAGTGCGCACAGAATAATGTGGCTGGCAGATGCGCAATCAGAAGGCACACATGAGGAGAGCAGTAGTGCTGGGGATTATGGCCAGGCACTGTAGGAGAAATGCTGAATGCTGGAGGGGAAGTGCCATTCTAAACTAAAGTGTACATTCATATTTTTTGTAAATATTAAGAAGAACCCCTCCACGTCCACACCTGCGTGGTGACCATTCAAAAAGATCATCTGCTTTGGTTAGTATCTAAAATGAATTCTGCTGAAAATGTAACAAAACCAGTGATTTATTTTTGTCTGGCTTGTTAAGCATTTGTAACATTAACAAAAGTGTAATGAATGGCAAATCTTGAGTAAAACTTACATTTCTCTGGTTGCCATGTTAAAATATGCTTCTTTTGCCAAAAGGCAGTGGAGTTTACACAGTGTCACCTCACTAACATGTTGTGCAGACTCAATTGAAAGAGAATTCTGTATCAGTGATTTATTAAGTGAGGGGCTGAGGGAAATTAAGGACAATAGCTTGGAAAAGCACATCCTGAGACAAAAATAAACATATGTCTTCACTTATGTTGTTCCAAAACCTACAGCATTTCTCATTCCACCAGCTATCAATGGCCCTTAAAAATTATGTTCTTTTGTTGAAAACTCTGTAGTTGGTGGAATAACGTGGTAGATAATGAATTTCTACATAACAACCATATGGATAAATGCTCTCCTCATTGCGTGCTATCATTTGCCAAAGATATCATTCCAATATCTCAAACCATTTATGATGTATGATGAATTTTACTACTATTTTATTCTGGGATTATCGCTGTAGCGCATGATTGTAAATGAGTACACTATATAAGATAAATTTTCTCGAGATTGGTGACAGATAAAGACCTCCACCCCAAGTCTAAGGAAAAATTCAATATGTTAGCTAAATTTCATATGCTGCAGCATATTACGTAATATGCATGAGATGCTAAATCAAAGCAACCCCTATTTTTCGTTGCAAGCTTTTTTGAATTTGTCACAGTGTCTTATTTAAATGCAAATATCATAATAACTTGCCACCGTTAATGAAATGATACATCATCATGAAGCTGACATATAAAGCTATAAGTAACACAAAAATGAAATTTTGTAGCCGAATAATTTTTATAAAATTGTTCAAGATTGAAGGGCACGCGCCTTTATTCTGTCACCACCGACCAGCCAGAAAGGGGCAAACACTGTCGTTCTCCCCTTCTGAATGTTTTGCCATAGTCAAAATAGTCCTGCCTCTCTCTGAACCTGTACACAAAATAAATTAAGTAAAAGGTCCTAAAAGTTGTTCTTTTTTCTTCAGGACACGTATCTCAGGGACAAGGATGTAATGTTAGAATTGTACAGCATTCGAGAGTGAATGTCAGAAGCTGCACTCTAAAGCTATTTTTACACTGACAGTGTTTAATTATTATGGTTATGAAAGCCTATGTATGTAAAATGTGGATGAGAATTTGTTGTGGCATCAGTGGTGTTACACACATTTTTTTCTTCATAGGCTGGAACACAGTTTATGAGGAATTCCAAAACATCTTCATGGTCCTTCCCTTCATTACTTCTCTTTCTTTCCAACCAATCAAGTAAAAACTAGAAGAGGGGTAAAAAAAAGATCCCTTCTAGCTGTGCTTTTCATTGTTCATATTAAAAGCATGAGTATTAACTACCATTTTTCATCGTATTACTGAGGAAGACATAATTTCTGTTGCTATTAAATAATGTATAACTATTATAGTACCTTTGAAGTTTCTATAATATCTTGTCACACTCCTCCTCCTCCTCCTCCCTTTAGCTGTCATCCCAAAAAAAAATCACATCCAACATAACCTTTTAACGGACAACCGGCTTATTAAATAACTTAATCAGACCACACAACAGTCCTTCAACCATCTCCATCCATCAATGGCAGCATAACTGCACTGTTGAGTGTCCTGTTATTCTGTTGAACTCTACAGATTTTTTTGGCCGGGGGAGGAAGAGGGGGTGGTTTGTTTAACTGATATGGAAGTCCTCTTCCATGTCAGTTAAACAAACCACCTCCCTCCCAAAAAAAAATTCTATGGAGTTCAACAGAATAGCAGTACCATCGCCAGCACCAGTACTACTTCACCCTATCCTCTTTCCCCATCACTTCATCACTTCTGGTGATTTCACAGTCTTCAAACACATCCTACATATGTCCCCTACCGCAGCCCCCCCCCCCCCCCCCCGCCCCCCCTCTATCACATTCTATCCTCTGCCCTTCTCCCCCCCCCCCTTCCCAGTTTTGTTGCACACTATCAACTTCAGTATCTAGATTGTATTGTAATAGATGTGCCTGATGGTTTCTTATGTCATTTACGTGTATGGTGATCACTACTACACCTAATTATTAGAGGTACCTTTGAAAATGACAAATGCTTTAATTATTCTTTTCAGATAACAAGTATAGGACACTTACTTTTATCGGACTAGTTGCTTTCTGTGACTGTTATGATATCCAGTTTCCAATGTGTTTTAATTTTTAATCCCAGCATATTCTCCATTTACCTAAGAGAGAAAATATTTACTATAAATATAGTCCCGTGATCAAGAATTGTATGAACCAGAATGATTTTTTTTTTCATAGAAAAATGTAACAATTTCATATTTAAGTTGCATAACCAATCCCAGTGAATGGATTTTTAAATAAACTGTAAATATTGAAAATTTTTTTTTGTTTCATGCCATTACTATGAACACGTCACCAAATAGCTGCATGAATTTGATGCACAATGACATGCAAAATGTTGCTAAGCTTCATAGTACAATTTTGGAAACTCAAATATTTAAAGATAAACCACCAGTTATCATTATTGCTCTTTATTTACACACACACACACACACACACACACACACACACACACACACACACACTCGAAAGTATGTCTATGAAGCCTATCAAGACAGTAGTCCTTGGGTAAAAATTTTGATGACAAGTCATTGTCATCAGGGGCTAAATCTGACTGCTGTGAAACTGGCTAGGCTCCCATTTTCATGCCCAGAGGACAGCGTCTGATTGGCTGGTTATGTAACAAATAGCACATTTTTAGGAGATGCCATCTGTATCCACAGATTACTTTTGTACTCCCTATCCAGTGTCTCTTGCATGGACCAGAATTCTGAACACAAGGTAGTGTTTATTTAACAGGCTTGGACACCACAGATTTTTCAAAATCCCTGTATTTAAGGTGATGTTCAACACATCAATCGGCAACAGTCCATATAGGCTGCCCCGCGTAGCTGCTGCCACACTCACGAGGAGTATTATAAATCACCGGTACCCGCAAGTCGAGATAATCTTTAAGAGGTCACAACATTTCTTTATTTTTGCTGGGTGGCCAGAAGACTGGTCTGATTCATTGCCTGTTCACAAGTCTACCTATCTTACAGTTGTTGCACCACAGAATGGATGCCACGCTGTGTGTTGATCCTCTAGGCTTGGTTGGGTGCCATCATGTCCTGATTTCCTTGAAAACGTTCTGTCATGGACAGAATATCCACTCCTTCTAAACACCATCATCAGGTGATTAACCTTGGAGCTGAGGTAATCCTTGTCCAAAATAGCCCTGGCTCTGTGTATTAGGGTTTTTAGCACAGCTCCCTCTGAGCTGGATGGTGGAAGCTATGCCTTTTGAAATATGGGTCTGTATGCATAGGTTTTCAATAGACAGAATGACCAAATTGTCCATGTGCTTTTCATTCGACCAGTACAGAGGCAACTTCCCTATCTTCTCTGTCTCCATTGCAAATCTTTTTTTATCTATACCATTCATATGCCAGATTAAAAATGTATATTCTGCATTTCTAAAGAAGCAGGACGGATGGAGGGGGCACTGTAGAATGCTCATTCTTTGACACCCTCTGTGTAAAAATTAGGTTTGGCTGGTGACAAGTGGCAAACCCGTGTCTGTTTCACCAGTCATTTCATAATAATTTCCACTACACAAAAAATATGTGGTTATCGAGGCTTGTCAGAACAGTTTTAAAATGTTGTGAGAGAAATGAGTGGCCAGTTGTTTTAATGTGTTTTCTGCTGGTACTGTTGTAAAAAGGAAGACCATGCCAAGGCTTATCATTATTTCACAAAACTTACTCTAATCTGATTTATGATGATGCCAGTGATGGAGGCAATTGTCAGAAGCTTGGGATTTTAACCAAATTTGATGTGGCAAGTTAACTGAGAACTTTTTATTCACACTACATGTGCATTTAGATAATTTTAAACAAATTTCTACAATCAGATATCGTTTTAATTTCCTTATAAACTGCAAGCTTGTGTTACAGTACATTCAACCAAAATCGAGTGTGTTAGTGACGTAATTTTGCATTTCCCTCTAATTAGTGAATGTACTTTAAATCCTCATTTATATTGTGTCAGACTTCATCTCGGTATTTATGTTATGTCAGACAATGTCTTGGTGTTTCTGTTGTGTTAGACTATATCTCAGCATTTCTGTTGTGCCAGACTACATCTCAGTATTTCTATTGTGTCAAACTAAATGTAGATATTTACATTTATATAATGCATATTTCCTATCACCAACAAACCACAACACTTACCAATATTCAGCATGGTGTTCGTTATCAAATTCAAAGTATAATAATGTCAACAAGTATATGCAACAACCTGATGATTGACCCCAACTAAAGGCATAGCATAATTTAAACACCTATTTAAATTTAATTATGGCTTTTTCAAGATTACTTGCACTTTATTAATTGCTTTTGAAGTTCAGCTTTCAATGAAATTGGTGCTACGTAATTATGGTAAGTCCACTTTAATATGAGAGCAGTCTTAAACTAAGATTTATACCTTAATTTGTCTGTTGCACATGTGGAGACGATGAGAAGGGTTAAAAGTGAAGTTTTCACTGCTAAACTACTGAAAGGGAGAAGGTAATATAGATGCAGCAGACAATATGGACACATTTTATGCTGGTGTTAACACTTACATAAAAGGAGCTTCTTGGTAAGACACATTTCATAGTGGCAGCATTATTGACATAGGAGCTTGTACTATTTGAATATCAGTGTATTAGACTCATTTAATTATTAAATATGTACTTGCATTACAGAGAATCACAAATACAAGAATATTTATATGGTGCAGAAATGGAGAGGAACAAGAGTGATTAAGTTATGTGAGGGCGACAGCAGCAATAGCAGCGACTACAACAGTGCATTGGTGTGGTGCTAGTAGTAATGGCAATAGTAGTGATAGTAGTAGAGAAGGCTTACGCCAAATAGTGTGCTACCTATTCAAACCCATTATTAACAGCTTAGCAACTTCACTTTAAATTGTTACAGAAATTGGTATACCACAGAAATCAACTGAAACATGTGTGTGTGTGTGTGTGTGTGTGTGTGTGTGTGTGTGTGTGTGTGTGTGTGGCGGGGGGGGGGGGTGTTTATATATGTATTTTTAATCTTATCATCCACAGCTGACAGTATGAAAGATAACAGTCTTTCAGACCAAAGCCCTGACGTGAGTGTTTCTTGAAGCATAAGCAGCGTTATATTGCATTTAGGATAAAGTAGGCAGTGGCAACTTGTTTTAAAGCTGTGGTAGTTACGCTCAGGACCAGACAGAAATATATAAACAAAATCAAATGAATATTCAGGTATTTCTAACAGTTTTGTCAAGCAATGTAGCGTGACAGAAATTTTGTAAACAAAATTAAACATATATATGCGATGAAGTTGGGAGAAGAAGGGGGAAGGATGGAGGACAGAATAATAAAAGTCAAATTCAAAGAAAATTTTCACAGTCTCATGTTGCACTACTGGTAAACATTAACTCTTGCCTCACATTTTTCTCTTATCTTAGTGTGGTATCATATAATTTGGATCAGTGCTTTAGTAAACATATTGATTATATGACAGCAAAGTACATGTGATACATTGACTCATGGGTGGGATTTGGTTTTCTGTATATTTTGAACATAAAACTTTGGATTGAGAACTAATTCAATTGTTGAAGGCTCATATGAACTATATTGTAAAATTCCATCTCTGTGAATAAAAGTTTGTGTGTGTATATGTCTGTGTGTGTGTGTGTGTGTGTGTGTGTGTGTGTGTGAGTGTGTGTGTGAGAGAGAGAGAGAGAGAGAGAGAGAGTGTGAGAGTGTGTGTGAGAGAGAGAGAGAGAGAGAGAGAGAGAGAGAGAGAGTGTGAGTGTGTGTGTGTGTGTGTGTGTGTGTACACCTTGAGTGTAATTTTTCTCGAAATTTCATATTATGTACACAATTGTCATTATTTGACGGGTACAGGCATATTCATTTCTGTGTGTTCTGTTTCTACAGCCACATGCTGTATTTCTTAAGCTAGTGAATATCTATTTTAACTAACTGACAGAAGGTTTGCAATATTTTATATGTTATGTCTGTAACATAGTTAATTGACCTTCCAAAGTAATTTTATGTATTTGCTATTAATGGAGCATTTATTAGTGGAACAATTACCATGGGAATTTACTGTCTTGATTCTCTGACAGAAAAGGTAAAGAATAAAACACTGTTGTTCATGTAAGATTGAACACACAAAAAATTGAGTGTTACATAATTCAGTCACAGTAACTTTTGAAAAATAGAACAAATCATTCAAAAAAACTTTGGAACCAGTGTGCAAGTGATTCAAACATTTTACAAATCTTGAAATTTAGGATCTTTTTCTTGTGTGGCAAGAAACAGCAGAGCCATGCCTGATAATAAAGATTATATTTCCACCAATTATATTGGGTGCATTT
Organism: Schistocerca serialis cubense; assembly: GCF_023864345.2. Lineage (NCBI taxonomy): Eukaryota > Metazoa > Arthropoda > Insecta > Orthoptera > Acrididae > Schistocerca > Schistocerca serialis. The sequence continues at coordinate 390,734,142 of NC_064640.1, forward strand.
GAGGATCTCTCATACAGTATTTTGGGCTCATTTTCCAAAGTTGAATGTGTAAGTTTCTTATTTCGTAAACAGTGAAATATATTTCAGGTTCTTTGTGGCGCTATATAAGAGCATCTATGTCCCTCTCAGGATACATGCCACCATTGTGTGATCCCTCTGATGGCCACCTTCTTCTTGATGGTGGCTATGTCAACAACTTGCCAGGTAAAGTAAAAGAACACTTTGACCATCCTCATGGTCTTTATTCCTAAGAAATTGTTTGACTAGCCACTACACAGTGCACGTATCTGCTGCCTTTTTGGTATGTAAAAAGTAAAACTGTTCTGGTCCTTAATGCTTCAGAATAATTACTTATCAACACTGTCTTTTCTGCTTGTTCCTATAAAAGTTTGGGAAGTTTTTCTTTCTTCTCATAATCTTACTGTGATGTTCTGCAGTTTATTTGGTTAGCTTTTATGTCTATTTCAATTTATCCTTGTTTATTACTTTCTGTTCTTAAGACATTTTCTTGTTAGAGAAATATCAAAGTACTTATTACATTGTTACAGGGGCTTTTTATTACTGTTAGGAACACTGTTAAAAAAAAAACAGAATAAAAAGCACTTTGGTTTATCACTACAGCCGCAGTACCTAATATCACTGACTTCACGTGTCAGTGTTGTGTAACTAGAATTGGTATCTACCTGATCAGTATAGAAATTGGTAGTATTTTGTAGCTTGAGTCTGGATAGAAAAAGTTTATTTTTCAGGGCAAGTATTTGGTGGGTGTGTGCATACCATTAGGTGTAGAGTATACCATTAGGTGTAGACTTAACCAGAAGTGTGTAGTAAGCAAGGGAAATTATATTAAAGCTGTCATCAACAATATTTCCCATCATATACAACAGGTATGATAATTTTTCCAGATTACAGTTTTTTTCTCTTGCATTATAATATGACGAAAAATACGTATGATATGAATCATGTTTTCATAGGGCTGTTTTTAAAGTGTCTATAGCATTTTCATTTGTTATGTTTTCAGTTAGTAGAGACTGTAATGTTACAATGCTGTACATTATGCATAACTTATCACAGCTTATGTTTCTTGCATGTCACACCTGTAGCAATGTTGCTCTAAAATTTTTTGAATAACATGTTATGTTATATGGAATGGCACATGGAAGTCTGTTGTATGACACCTGTCATTTAGCTCTTAACAGTATGTTAGTAATACATAGTAATTTGTTTTTAACATAAAATGCATGAAATTGCATGTAAATCATCCTAATTTGTTGTCAGCAACTGTAAAGTAAAGAGGTTAAATATTTCTAAGAGCTTAATGACTGTTAGAAAAGATCACTACCAATAAAAAATTTACTGTGTTGGATTGTTTTCTCACAAAGGCAATTTTATTGTAGAAATAAGAATTTATGAATCAGTTCCTGAAGTCTAGCAGTACTTATTGCCTCATTTTACACAAGTCTCATGTCATCATTTGAAAAACAGATATGATTTAATAAAAGTATTGTCTGAAATAAGATATACAAAGAGATTGAGGAAAAAATGGTGTGCGTGACTCAACATATTATAAAACATACTAAAAATTACTAAAGAAGTGTCTCCATCCACATTATTAGAAGCAGAAAAGATGGAAACAGTGTTACCATATTGCAGTGCCTGTGTTTTTCCGAATTATGGTACAATGTTCCTTCGGACATGCATGCATGTCCAAAGGGGTAACCACAGATGCAAGTCCGAAGGGCCGTGCACTGCAGCGACTACAGCCATTATGAAACACATGAAATGTACTCACAGTTGCAAATACGGACAACCATTAGCAATATAATGGAATGACGACAACGAAAAGTGAGAAATCCAGGTTCGAGTCATGGCCCAGCACGAATTTTCATTGTCATCATCTCATTACACTCTGATGGTTGTCATATTCATATCAGTTAATACGTTTCATGGAGACAGTATTTGTGACATCATGTGGTTTCAGAGGACACAAGGAAACTTTTACTCTGCATCAGATATTGTGGGGGCAGGGGTTAGCGATATGTGGCAGTTGAAACTTTAAAGTAGTATGTGAGACATTCAGTTGATGACTCAAACCATAGGGGGTCATCCAAGAAGGCCATCAAAGTAGTTTGTATTCCAATCTGATACTCAGTTTCAGTCTGTGAGGAAATGTAATTGTTGTACACATTCTGTAGCAAAGAGTCTTTCTGCACCATACAGTTCCTCCTGGAGATGCTAATTTAACAATGTGTGTAGGAGAGCATATGTAAAGTTCAGAAAGGTACTAATAGAATTATCCTTTGAAATGGTCTATGGGATATGATTGTGGGGAGATGACTGTCACCACAGGGAAAGAATTAGATCTGAGTCTTGGTCTGTGTACAATGTTATCTTAAATCTGTATACATCCCATTTCTCGTAATGTTGTCTTATCATTTCCCTCCTCCTTTTCTAGGATTTCACATTAGACTTTGATTTTGTGCAAATTCCTTGGGCATTAATGGACTCTTTCCTCAATTGTAATATAATATTCCAGTCTGCACTTTGAATTTGATCATTAAAGCATCAAATCTTTGCAATAAATAATATGATTTCTTTTTGTTTCTGAACGTTTTCTTCATTAGAGTTCCATCAAATTGAATTACTCTTGTATCGTATATCGTAATATGTTTCTCATGACTTTCGCGTACCTCAGTCTCATTTATACACATTGAAGTGTGTGTGTGTGGAGGGGGGGGGGGGCTGTTCATGCATGTCTGTGTGTCTAATATTTATGTTTTGCAAATATTATTTTCTAAATCAATAAATATTATGATGTGGAAGTGTTTGTAGAAGAGTGGCAAGTATAACTGATGATGCTCTTTTATTTTTCTTTGGTCACGTTTGATCATACAAAAATATTGTATAGTAGAAATTGAGTCTAAAAAAGTTTATTATGAGTGTAAACTTCAGAATATAAAATATACAGAAAATATATTGTTTCTCACATCATCTTGATTTTAGTACTGCTTCTATTTGGGCACAATACGAGAGATAACATAGATGAAAAATGTGCTGCTTTTTGAAATATAATACTTAGAGAAATCTGTGCTACCCAGTAGATTTACTGGTGTTTCTAGCAGAAATATTTATATAATGAGTGATTTAGAAAGGTCAATAGACTACTTCAATTATCTGTCCACAGTTTATGTTCTCATTATTGTGTATTGCTGTTCATTACTAACAAATATCTTTCTCACCTTGTCCTGTTTAATGCTTCTGTGCTTCCTTCCTGTACATACACTCTACAGAGCTGTGGTGGGTTCTTATGTATGTCAAAATTGGTTAGAAGGTGTTGCTTTAGGTCTCCTGTGGCGATATGTTCGTGCAAGTATGTCAATAGCTGGTGTCTTACCTCCAATGTGTGAAACAGATGGTCATTTACTTCTAGATGGATGTTATGTAGACAATGTCCCAGGTAAGAATTGGTAAGATTTTGTTGACAGTGCTTGTAGTAGTTAGAGTTCTCCTCAAATACTTGTGTTCAGAGGCTCATTTGTCTGTGTTTCCGTGCTTCACATTGACATACATTTCACTAACATTGATGAGGTGTTTAACAGGTTTGTTTGTTATGTGTAAGTCTCTCCATATATACAGCAAACACAGACACAAAGGAAAATTTAAATTGTTGGAATATGGAACTGCAAATAACTGGAAGCTAAAGTTTAAAGGAAATGTTTACATGCTGTTAATTTGATAGATTGGGCATAGCAACCAAAATAAAGGTGCACAGTTCAGTTTAAAAATAAGTTTTCCGAGTAGAATTTTAATCTTGTAGACAAATACAGGGTGTTTCAAAATCTTTGCATCATATGTCTAGGGATGATAGATCACATGATGGGGAACAATTATCGTTAGAGACAAAATGTTAGCTGATGCTTCCCAATGATGGTAGGCACCTTTTATAAGTGGTTATGTCCATGAGGGGCGGCAGGGCATAGGCTCTTTGTGGGGTTTGTATGCAATTTGTGTTGCCTATAATCCAGTCATCTACTTCATATGAAAAGGGGGAACTGAGCTTCTAAAATATCTTTGTCTGCTTGGAAACATTCGTTCTTAAGGTTTTCTTGTTGAAAATTACTGTGTCAATTCACTGGGGTATTTAGTGTGCAGATGCGCACACCTGATGATCAGCAGACCCTTCTGTTTCAGTGAACCTTCATCGTCCCAGGGCCGGTGAATTCAATAAAGACACCTAGCATCATTGGGAAGTGTCAGCAAACATTATCTCTCTAACAAAATTTGTTCCATAACGTGATCTCTCTCCCTAAATTTTTGATGCAAAGACTTTGAAACACCCTCTCTATCAAAACAGTGTAGTCCACTCATCGCTGGCTAGGTGAAATGGGTTCTCTGCTGTTCTTAATTTATATAACTTATTCAGGAGGCAATCTGAGCTGCCCTTTTAGATTGTTTTCTTACTGCCTTGTTAATTCTTCTGAAGATCAAAATGAATTACAAAATGATTTAAACAAGATATCTGAATAGTGCTAAGTGTGATGTCCTCCACATGAGTACTAAAAAAGTTGCATTAAATTTTGTTCATGTGATAAATCACACATACTTAATGCTTGTCAATTCACACAGTACTTAGGGATTACAGTGACCACCACATAGAAAATAATGCGAGGAAAATTAACCAAAGACAGTGTTTTATTGGCAGAGCATTTAAAAGATGCAAGAAATCTACTAAAAATCTGCCTATACTATGCTTGTCCGTCCTCTTCCAGAATGTTGCTGCACAATATGAGATCCTTACCAGATTGGGTTGATGGAGGAAATCAAAAAAGTTAAGAGGAGGGTGGCACACTTTGTATTATTACAAGATATGAGAGAATGCGTCATGGCTTTCATAAGCGAGTTTGGGTGGCACTCATTAGAACAAAGGCAATTTTGCTGCATTGAAATCTTTGAATGAAAGTCCCACCTATTTGAGGAAAGATGACCATCATGATTAAGTAACAGAAATCAGAGCTTGCATGGAAAGAGTCTGTTTTTTTAATCACATACTATTCGAGAATGGAACAGTAAAGAAATAATCTGAAAGTGGCTCTAAGAGTCCTCTGCCAAAGACTTAACTGCGAACTGCAGATCAATCATGTAGACATAAATTAAAAGAAGGCCAGAGCATAGTGTCTTTAGTATGACGCATGGTGAAGTGTTGTGGTGTTAATTAACGTTCAGTATGATGACTGCTTTACATTTTTCATCAAATATTGTAGTAAAGTATGGAGTAGATATGAGAAGCTCTACATACGTCTACTCAACAGAAAGAGAAGGCATAAAGTAACCACTCACCATATAGTTCAGACACTGAACTCTCAGTAAACACTAAAACAAGGTTGAAATCATTCCTCAGAGCCAATAGTCTTTTATTTCTGAGGAGGGACATTGTCCAAGAGCTTAATGATTATTTCAGAGCAGTTTGTGTGTCTGTCAACAGCTCAATGCCTCTTCTGTATCGTAAGTGGTTACCTTTTCTCCTTCCATTATTTGTATTTTAGCTACACTTTCCAGTGTTTGTCAACAAAAAGAAAACTGTCATGTAAACTGTACTTCTAACTACTGTCAAAAATTTCTTAAGCTATGATTACACATTAGACCTATATGAAATGTAAATCCACAGAAGTATCACCTCTTCAGTCAGAAATCAGTCTACTTCTAAAGCACCAGTTATCCCAGATGATGTACAAACATTAAAGTTTTATATTCCAAGTACAAAAACTCACTAAATCTGCCAACTAGTGTCTCCAACATCAATATCAAAGCCACAATAAGTCATGATTTACCAGTCACAAGAATATTGTTATCCAGAATTAAGAAAAAAATTACACTACAAATGATCTGACTTGAGACACACTGAAACATATCTACTAACTTACCATTAGAAATAGTTTTGTGTAGTTGGGAGTAGGTCCACTTACAGTGGAGCTCAACAGTCTTGTATATTGTTATATGTTGTTTTATTCCATCAGTAGCAATATTTTACTTATCCTCATGTATACTTTGGATGCAAAATTGGGAAAAGTGTGGTATTTAGAAAATATTTCATTTACAGGTGAATAGTGAAGTGTACTAATGTAAACAATGACATGAAGCTGCATTCCTTGTAAATAACGGTAATATATAAACTTAACATTTTGAAGAATCCAATTAAAAAAGGAAGAGAAAATTTGCAGTGGTACACATTACATTTGATTATTACTAGAACAGCACTATAAAAATCCTGTTGACACCAATAGAAATGATGTAATCTGTCATGTTTGGTTTGCCATCTGTTATATTTAGAAACTCTTGTACGGATTGTGGAGTGAGTACAAGGACACCCATGTGTCAGTAAATGGGAACCCCACAACTCTTTAATAAGATTAAGGTGGAGGCACCTCATTGGCCAGTCAACTGACTGGATGTTGTATTCTCTCTCTCTCTCTCTCTCTCTCTCTCTCTCTCTCTCTCTCTCTCTCACACACACACACACACACACACACACACACACACACACACACACACACACACACAGGTGCGTGCACTATGCCACACTGCACTAAGATGCTATTGCAGACAAGGACACCTCTACCTTGATATTGATCCCTTTCAATGATAATGCATATATTGCCATACTTTTTTGAATTCTTCGCAGATCATCTGGTTCAGTGCATGTTGAGAATAACTGTCCAGAGAAAACTGGAGCTCATTATGTGATGAGAACTGCCTGCTGCTGCCCATGCATACAACTTATTTGTGGCTAAGCTATAAGAATCACACTCCTCTCTGATAGTGCTTCTGCAACCTATTCTGGTTAATAAACACTGGCTATTGACAACTCCTAATGGATGCAAATGTATCAATCATCAGTGGCTGCTAAATGTAACGCATATTACTCTGATTGGAACTTCTTCCACAGCCTTTCAGTCTCTTTCCTTTGCTTTGGACTGCATACAAGTATAATTTGTCAGACATATTCTGCCTGCCATCAAGTTTGACATTTTTCAATATAGAAGTGCTTTAGTAGAACTGGCCATTGACTCCAGGTGTAGATCCTTAAGGACCAATAGCCTAATATACAGTGGGGCAGCACTTGCAACTGTTTTATCACAGGGTTATCAGAATATGTTTATCATTTTATATTACAGTCAATACAAGGTTTCTTTATTTCCAGTTCTGTAAAACTTTTCCTTTCATTTCATAATTTATCGTATACAGTGTAGGTTTAACTCGCAATTTGCATAGTATCTTCCAAGTGATCAGGAGTAAGGTTTTGGTAGAAAGTTACGTATACATCACAAGGGCAACAGGATATATTGTGGTGTGGATACCGGCAGGTGCTCTATAAACGCACGGACAGTGTGGAAACTGGCCACAGTTACAGTGCTGTGTGTGTGTGTGTGTGTGTGTGTGTGTGTGTGTGTGTGTGTGTGTGTACCAAGCTACAATTTGCCCATCATGAATTGTACAAGATTTGAAGCGTTGCTTGTTGGCTTTTGTGCCAGGATATTTGACTGACGTTTGTTTAATGAATTTGTTTGATTATCCCGAGGTGAAAGCTAACAGGCAGTTTGTCAACAAGTTGTCATGAAAGCCTCAGCAATTTTGTACAAGATTTGATTTTGCCATTATGAACACTGGTAAAAGTATGTAGTTTAGAATGTATTAATAATGAAACAGTTTCACTTTGAAATGAAAGAAGAAAAGAAAAGGGGAGGGAGAGAGAGAGAGAGAGAGAGAGAGAGAGAGAGAGAGAGATGATAACCGGTAAAGTGTGCATACACACACACACACACACACACACACACACACACACACACACACACACACACACACACTAGAATCTAGAATTATCTGTTTAGGCTACAGATCTTGAGAAGCAGAAGAATGGGAAGGAAATAATGAGCCTAGTTTAGACAAAATTAGACAAAAAAAGAGAGAAATAATGATGAAAGTTATTGAAGTTTGCATGAAATATTGGAGATAATTACAAAGCAGAGATTGATCTGTTTTGAAAATGTATACAGAATGAGTGTGGATAGATTAACCACCCAAATAATTCTGTATTTTTAGAAAAAATCAACAACTGTTTGAATCATAGAAATCGAAAAAAGATCAAATAAGGATGTCTATTTAAAAAAATGCACAAATAAGGATGTCTATTTAAAAAAATGGAAATATGGAAAACCACATAGAAGAGGAACTGATGTTAAAAGGTGATTCTCATTGTCAAGTACAGAACTAAAAAAAAGTAGTGATGTAATAACAGGTATACAGACAGAGATGTGGGTTATGTAGAATGTCAATAGTTAAAAGGAGGAAGGGGATTTGAGAGAGAAACTGAAGAGGATTAACCTAATGACAATGAAGTCTGGGAGGACTGAGAGCCCACTTCATGTTTGAGAGCTAGCACCCATCTCTAAAATTTTGGAAATACATGTTCAGAGGGGAAGCATCGAGATGACTTACAAGGTGAAACATATGTCAAAGTCTCTGCTATTATGTCCCACAGCACACTCAGTAGCAAGGTGTTTGGTATTGCTTGTTAAGGCAATTTGCCTCTGCTTGTTAATTCTGACTAACAGCTTGCTACTGACAATGCCAATATAAAATGTGGACATAATACAATCAGTTGGACATATCCAGATTTCATTTAATTTTTCACTAAATTTAAAACACTTTTGTTTTCTGCCTACTTCCCAAGATAGCCAAACCCAATGAGCCAAGACATCCTGTCATTACTGGCTTCTAGTCCTCATTGAATGTATTTCTAGCATAGTTGGTTTACTTCCCCATCCTTCCCCCAATCTAGACTTTGTGCACCATCTCTAGTGGCTTGTTACAAGAGGATTTCAAAACCTAATCTCCATCATGCCTGGACACCCCCCACCCCAGGGGCCTCGTCACTCTTTGGTGGTTCGTGCTTGGCTACCACGGGGTCCCTGTCTTCACATTTATTCCCTTCTGTGCTGCATGTCTATCCTCTTGCTACTCTGTTTCCTCTCATTTGGGAAACATGTCTAGGATGTTATTGGGAATGTTCTGCATTGTCTTTAACTGACATAAGAACAGTCTCACCTTTGTTTTTTGCTCCTTTTTCCTTTCTTTGTTTCCCTTCTCCTCTTGTTCCTCCACTGCAGCGTTTGAGATTCCTCTTTTCTTCATCCTCCTTGTGTGCTCCTGAAGGCCGGCCCATGCATCTGACGTGTAACAGGTGATTAGGTAACGCGTAATTCCCAGCCCCGGGTTGACAGGTAGGGTTCGCACATACCCCCTGGTACAGGCCAGGCCCATGGAGGGGTGATTGCCTGAGCTGCAACCTTCCCAAATTGCTGCTTGGTCCCTCTGTCAGGTGTTCGAGAGGTGTGACCTGTGGTGTGAATGATCACGTAAGGCGGGTGTGCCTCCTTGTGAACGGGGCCCCCAGTTGGAAGGAGCATGCCATCGGAGATGCTGGCAATCATGGGAAGTTTTCTCGCAATGAGTTAATCATCTTCCCAATCAATGTCTATGAAACGTAAACGTAATGAGGCTAATGATCCCAAGACCCTTCCTGCTGCACCACGGTTCCTCGTGGTTACATGTACTGAAGACGGTCAGTCCTTCACCACTGTAAATCTGTTTATTATTCAGAAAGGTGTTGATGCAATTGCCGGCCCTGTGAAATCGTGCTCTCATTTACAGAATGGCACTTTGCTTTTGGAGATTACTTCTGATTCTCGAGCACAGCAACTGCTTACTGCCTCACTTCTCCGTCACTACCCTGTTTGTGTCGAGGCCAGTAGAACTTTAAATTTTTCCTGTAGTGTAATTTACACCAGGCTGTTCAACAGTCTAACCGAGGCCGAAATCCAATCTTACCTCTCTGATCAGGGTGTCACTGCCGTCCATCGTGTAATGAAAAAGGTAGATTCCTCCTTAGTGCCCAGCCACACTCTTTTTCTCACCTTTGATAGAGTAGTGCTTCGTCCAAGATCAAAGCAGGCTATGAAATTATCACAGTCCAGCTGTATATTCTGAACTCAATGCGCTGCTACCAGTGTGTTGCCTGTGGTAGGGATGCACACAAAGGCATCCTTCTGCATCCTTCTCCCCACCGTATCGACTGCAATGGCGGCCATACCACCTCCTCTCAGGATTGTTCTGTGTGTCTTGATGAGCAGCCTGTCCAAGAGATCCGGGTAAAGGAAAAAGTGCCTTACCCAGTAGCTCGCAAGTTACTGACTAGTCACAAGCCCTACATTCTCCCATCTGGCACCTATAGGTCTGTTCTCGTTACCCTCGCTCCATGAAGGACATGGCCATGCAGACATGCGACCTTGAATTCAGCTCAGGTTGTGAAATCGCCCAGTGTCAAGGTAGTATCGCCATCCCCCTCGTCCAGCTGTGCAACAAGCCGTCAAACTCTCACCTCAAGGGGTGAAGCCACCAGTTACACAAACGGTAGGCTGGAAAGGACAGAAGGAGTACTCCCGTAAAGACTTCCCCCCTCCAGTGAAACAACACCTGAATCTTCCTCTAACCGGAAAGGCTTGAAGAAGTCCACCAAAGGCAAACAATTTTCTCTTCTTCAATGGGTCGCCACATGATGTCTTAACCCAGCCGGCCTCCATGTCGCCGGTGCACACCACCAACCATTTTTCAGCATTGGACTCCACAGACCGACTGCACAAGCAAACCGATGCTTCTGTGGCCCCATGGAGCAGGATCCTCCTGCTTCTGTGCTCTGTAGTAGTGACTCTTCACCGACTGTCACTTGTGATGACCAGGTGGAGTATCTCACAAACATTATCCTTATTGCTGCAGAACATTCCATTCCTCTTTACCACATCGTGTCCCAGTCCCTTGTTGGACTGAGGCATGCTGCGACAAAATTCGCTCACGGAGACATGCTCTCTGCATTTTTAACCATTATCCTATAATGGCGAACTGCATTCATTATAAACAGGTGCATGCAAAGTGTCATCATGTTCTTTGAGACAGCAAAAAAGCTAGCTGGTTTCCATTCACTAGTTCTTTTAACAGTTCCACCCCATCCTGTTGTGTGAGCCAACCTCTGATGTTTCTCTGGGACCAAGAGCCATTCCCCAATTTCCGGTTTGACAGTAGCAGACGATGTCCTCGTGGACCCTATTTCTATCTCCAACACCTTAGGCCGCCATTTTGCAGAAGTTTTGAACTCTTCCCACTGTCACCCTGCCTTCCTCCATGAGAAACGAGTGGAGGAGGCTCTGGCAATACACTCTCAGTTCACCCCAATCCCCCGCCCCAGGGCCAGATGCCATCCACACTCAGATGTTGCAGTACCTTTCTCTTGTGGGCAAGCAAATTCTGCTTAACACGTACAACTGCGTCTGGGCAGAGGGCACAGTCATATCCATACCTAAGCCTGGTAAGGACAAAAACCTTCTTTCAAGCTGCTGCCCCATCTCTCTCAGCAGCTGCGTTTGCAGGGTGATGGAACACACGATTCGTGCCCAGCAGGTATGGTGGCTCAAGTCTCGCAATTTACTGATGAATGCACAGTGTGGACTTCGTTCTGCAGTTGACCATCTCTTTACTTTGTTCACCCACATCATGAATGGTTTTCTGCGGACATCCCAGACCGTGGCCATGTTTTTTGGTTTGGGAAGGCCTATGACACCTGCTGGAGAACTGGTATCCTAGAACTGGTATCCTCTGTACTATTTACATGTGGGGCTTCCATGGCCACCTGCCCTGTTTCCTTCAGGCATTTTTAAAAGACCAAGCTTTCAAGGTGCGTGTAGGTTCTGTCTTGTCAGACACTTTATCCAGGAAAATGGTGTGCCTCAGGGTTCCGTCCTGAGCATCGTCCTCTTTGCTATCGCCATTAACCCTATAATGACCTGTCTCCCGCCGGGCATCTCCGGCTCCCTTTTTGTTGATGATTTTGACATCTATTGCAGTTCTTCACAGACCTGTCTCACTAAGTGGCGTCTTCAGTGATGTCTTGATTGTCTTTTCTCCTGGAGCATTGACAATGGCTTTCACTTTTCCAATGACAAAACCGTCTGTATGAATTTCTGGTGACGCAATTGATTTCTCCCACCGTCTTTACATCTTGGGCCTGTTGCCCTTCCGTTCATTGTAACTACAAAATTCCTGGGGCTCATGCTTGATAGGAAACTCTCTTGGTCCTCGCATGTGTCTTACCTGGCAGCCCACTGTACACGGTTCCTCCATGTCCAACATGTCCTCGGTGATACATCCTGGGGTGCTGATTGAACCACCCTCCTCTGTTTGCACTGGTCCCTTGTCCATTCGAAACTTCACTATGGGTGCTTTCAGAATGAGGCTTTCATTCTGCAGTGGAGTGTGCTCTGATATGAAACTTCCTGGCAGATTAAAACTATGTGCCAGACCGAGACTCAAACTCGGGACCTTTGGCTTTCACGGGCAAGTGCTCTACCATCTGAGCTACCCAAGCACGACTCACACCCCATCCTCACAGATTCACTTCTTCCAGTATCTCATCCCCTACCTTCCAAACTTCACAGAAGCTCTCCTGCTCAGATGGTAGAGCTCTTACCCGCGAAAGGCATAGGTCCCGAGTTCAAGTCTCGGTCTAGCACACAGTTTTAATCTGCCAGGACGTTTTATGGGTGCTTTGTTTATGCATTGGCCACTGGTGCCTTTTACACTAGCCCGGTTGAGAGTCTGTATGCTGAAACTGCTGAACTACTACTGTCCTACCGCCATGACTTTCTTCTCTGCAGGTATGCATGCTGTTGTCTGCCATATGTGGCCACCCATCCTATGCCTCCTCCTTTGATGATTCCTTTGATCGCCAGTATGGGGCACGTCCCTCTTCTCTGTTAACTTCTGGAGTCCGCTTTCGGCACTTGCTACAGTGGCTTAACTTCATACTAGTTCTACCTTTCCTGGTGGGTGTGAACGCTTCACCATCTTGGCTTCGTGAAGCAGCCCATGTTAACCTTGACCTTCATTCATTTCCTAAGGACACTATGCCAGCCTCGGTCTATCACCTTCAGTTTCACAACCTTCGGATGGAACTTTGCAATAGTACCTTTTTATACACTGATGGTTCTCGGACTGACCATGATGTCGGGTGTGCCTTCGTCATTGGCACCCGTGTCTTTCAATGCTGGCTTCCAGCTCACTGTTCAGTATTTACATCTGAGCTCTTCGCTGTGTATCAGGCCACGGAGTACATCTGGTGACACAGCCTTTTCGATTGTGTCCCCAGCTCAGACTCACTCAGTGCCCTTCATAGTCTATGTGCACTGTACAGTGCCCATCCCTTAGTGCAATGGGTCCAGGAAAACTGTCACTTGCTTACTCTTGGTGGGGCCAGTGTGATGTTTCTGTGTGTTCATGATAATGCCAGTCTGCCAGGAAATGAGGCTGCTGACACTGCTGCTAACGCTGCAGTCCTCGTACCTCAGCCCTCGAGTTCCTATATTCCCTGCGATGATCTCTGTGATGCTGTCTGTCAGGAGGTGGTGTCCCTTTGGCCTTGCCAATGGTCCTCGCTTAACGGGAATAAGCTACGGCTTATTAAGCGTCTCCCAGTGGCTTGGACGACCTCCTCTCGGCCCTCCCTCTGGGAGGACATCATTTTAAGTAGGCTGCATATTGGGCTCTGCCTTTTTAGCCACCGTTATTTGATAAATGGCACTACCCCACCACTTTTTACACATTGCACCCAAGTTTTAAATGTCCGCCACTTCCTGATGTACTGCCTATTTTTTAACCGTTTACTTTCCCGCTTGGGTTTGCTGTCCAAGTTATCGGCCGTTTTAGCAAATGACGCTCGAGCTGTAGACCACATTTTACTTTTTATCCGCCAAAGCAATTTGGCGAAGGCCATTTAATTTTTAGTTTTGGACCTCTGTTTCCGTATGGTGTCTTTTTTTTTAGCCATTTTTCTACGTGCCTGTTTTTAGCTGTCTTCTGTTATGTCAATTAGGACTGACCTATAGTGATTTTTTAACTCCTCTCTGTCTTCGTCTTCTATAGTTTTGACTTGAACATGTATGACCCCAGTTGGTTTTTTTTTTTTTTACCCTAGAGCAAAACAAAACCAAACCAATCATGTCTGGATGGCTTATCCACTACTGAACACTTAGTTTTACAGTGGCCGTCCAACTTTAAGCCAAGGGCATCACTCCTTAACTTTGGTTGACTTTGTTCTTATAAAAAAGTATTTTACTGCTGAAAGTGAAAGACAAATAAGATGTACAGCAATCAGTGCCCCCCAAATTCTCCTTATATCAGGCTATTTGTGAATTATTGAGAACAAATCTTCATGGAGTTTCATGAATTGTAACCCCTGATCTGGGAAAAGGTCATATGTGAAACTGTTAGGTTGAACTCAGGGAAAGCCCAAACTCCTTAATTTTCTGACACAATTCATTTCCTTTTATGGAAAATACATTAGTTATTTTTCTTATTCCATGTATTGGTGTTGATATTAATTTATTGAATGATCAGAGTCACTCTATTGTACACAATGAGCTCATGCTGAAAATCTTGTTGCATGACTGTAACTGTACCATCCTGTCCACATGAAGCATACTTTCTTTTAATGCTCTCTGCTTCTTGTGGAACTGATTTGTCCTGACATTCTGTCTTCCTCAATTAATATACCAATAATCCTATTAATTCATTTGTGCTCGAAACTATAACAATAAATTTCCATGTAAGCAGGTGATTTGGGATATTGTGGCTGAGTTCAAGCAAAATAATTCACTCTGTTCTCCCATCTTCCCCATGATCTTGTATTGCCATCCAGGACTGTAATAGCCTAAAATATTTTGTCGTTAATGCATAATTACAAATGAAAGCTATATATGATGCCATTGTGTGGCTCATTAGTTGGGTGTATAAGTGCAGACTAAAAATTCAGATGTTCAAAGTACAACATATGGTCAGTCCTAGGTTGTTTTCTGACAGCTATTGTTTCTTTCACCTCTGGCAATGATTTCTGTGTTCAAAAACTGCCAAGTTACACTGTTCTTTGGACTGCACTATAAACTAGGCTTAGTAACTTATTTCAGGTTGGGTGAAGGCAAGTATAAGCCACTTCCAGTAGGACAATGCCTAAAAAAACACATTGGTTTTCAAATTCAACTTCAGGTTGATGACACCATGACACCTGTAATCATTGCAAATTAAATTACTCTATGGCTAACACCCATGTTAGTTGCTTTAATTGCAGGTCCTGACCTTGTGCTCTTGCACTGTGTTCTGTGACCCACTGTTCGTGTAATGTATGTTATAGTCGGGCCTGATGATCTACTGGTAAAGTATATGCCTGGAAACCAAAAGGTTGTAGTATCAAATCCCAGGTGTACTACAGAATATTTAAGTGTGCTGTTGACCTGTCCTTAACCTCTCAGTGATGCGAAGATTAATGAGGAACAACACGAGTCAGATTCCAGGTTCAACTGTAGCCTACTTTTCCCTGGTAGGATTATGGGGGTAGGTTAGGGACAAGCAAGTCGACAAAGTGGCATCCGATTTAAAGACTTGAAGCAGGGTGTTGAACCACAAGGAATTACTATCATCATCATCATCATCATCATCATCATCCTCGTCGCATCGTCCAGTATTTTATGTTTACGTGACAACCTGCAAGCAGTCAGTCAGAACAAATGGCCACAGACATACTGTGTACACCAGTAACATCAGTTATCCTGTTGCTGTGTGTGCTGTTGAACTTAACCAGCGTGGCTTAAGTACCTGTTTTACTACACAGACCATAAGAATCCTTCCTACCAACATAAAAGCTTCTGAACTCTAAAGCTAGCAAGTGTTTCTTTGACACATACTTCACATATTTGTATCTTGTAATCCATGTAGTCCTGATTTAAAATATCATCTTAATTCTTGGAAAAAAAGTCACTATGCTACACTGCTTATTGTACGTTTGTGAATTTCAGAGCTGTCAGTCAACTCATATGCCCACCCATATAAACATACTTTTGTCCTGTTTTTATGTTTTGGTATAATGTTGTTTACTGCAATTTTTTCTTTGCACAGTCAGTGTTGTCTGTTGTAAATGTTGTTTGTGTGATTTCACTACTTCATAACTTATCTACACAGTTCAAGGAGATCATTACCCTTCTTCTGTTGTGTAAATTTTGGAATATCTCAATTGGTTGTTACACAGAACTCTCCCATGGAAGGTGCAGAGCAAGTCCGTGAGAAATGACATCACAACTTTTTTTTGTGAGTAATTATGTGTTGACTGTCACATATATTTACCAGAAGGATATCAGTTAATATCAAGATGTCCTGTGTCATGTTCTTGGTGTAATTGAACAAAAGAGGATAGGCATTTAGACACTGTATTGCTTGCAACTACATTATGACAGTGTCTCAAACAATTCATTGAATCTGATGTTAGACTTCCTGATGATAAAACTTTGACTTATTTACAAGGCTCTATATTCTGTGGGTAGGTGTTCCTGCAAGATATTGTTGGTGCCTTAAACAGGAAATCCTATGGTAGGCTTGAATTTTGAAAACTTACATAGCAAGATATGGAAGAAGAAGAAGAGGTATTTATCAAATGGGACTGAGAGCTTAAACACTATCACATTCAGCTGCATATTAACTAGTGCAATGTTCGATATCTGTTTAATGTGCTGGACGTGTAAATAAATGTGATTGTTTAATATCTTTCATCTAAATTGTATAAAATGAATCTCTTTCTAAACTCTTTTATTAAGAATCAACTCTTTTATTAAGAATCAATCATGATATTTTTTTTCTCCTGATACTGTTAGAGAGAGTCATGGATTAAAACTGAAACTGTTGCAAACCACCAATGGGCAATTTCAATACAACAATGAGCAATTTCAATACAAAATGTCGCAGTTGATTGGCTGATGGACCTCTGCAAAAAAAAAAAAAAAAAAAAAAAAAAAAAAAAAAAAAAAAAAAAAAAAAAAAAAAAAAAAAAAGAGTGCTAAGCACATTGTTTGTAAATTATAGAAGAAATTATACACTTGAAAATCACCAAGAGAGACTTCAGAAATTAAATTGACTTCATACTGGTGGAACAAAGTGGGATTAAGAAGATCTTCACTTTAGTGGGAGCAGATATTGATAGTGCCTTAATTTATTAATGGCTGAAAATGGTTATAAGCCATGGACTGCATAAGGAATGATTTTGAAAGTGCAAGAGAGAAAGAAATTCTATGGCAAGAACAGTGAAGAAGCTTTGAGAATGTATGGGAGGATTAATAATGAATTGCAATGATAAGTTGGGCAACCAAAGATGTATCTTGAAGAAGAATTTAAGGAAATTGTGGAACTTGAGACAAAAATAAAGTAAAGTTTGATATTCTTTACAGAAGAGTAAGATGTTAAAATTTTACTAAAGAAATTCTTAAGAAAGACAAAAGGAAAATTTACAAAACCAACAGTGAAATCAAACAAAGATGGGAAGAGTAACTGTAAGGACTGCATGATACTACACATAAACTTAGACTGCTACATCTTGAATCTTGACATTACATGGATGATGATGATGACACAGGGCGATCAATCTTAGTACAGGAGGCACAGTGGAAAAGTGGTAGAAACAGATATAGTGCTAGTTAAATACTGAAGTTCCTGAATGAAGAATGAATAATGAGATTTCTGAGACTATGCAGTAGAATAGAGCTTAAGACATTGAGGACTGCCCATAATCTTTCCTGACTACACTAACAATCCCAGTACCAAACAACAAGGAAATGTAGTGAGCATAGAACCATAAACATTTTTCTTGTGCTGCCTAGATAATGTTTAGGATCACAAACAACAGATTGGAAAGAACAATTGGAGTAAACCATGACACTGTTGTAAATTGGTTTTTATAGAAAACCAGGGACAAGGAATGCTATATGACTCTTGCATTCTTGTAGAGAGATTTACTGAGAAAGCAGAGCATTTAAAACATATGATTTACAGACTTGAAGAAAGATTTTAGTAATATGAACTGGAAAAAAAGTGGACTGGAAAGATGAACAGCATCTGAACCAAAACACTTTGGTAAGATTGAAAATAAAGAATATCAACAGGATAGACTTTGTGGAAAGTGTGAGATAAGATTGTTATACTCTTCAATATGTATTGAGAATATATTATTGAACATTTTTCATTAATGGAGAAGGGTTTAAAAATTCGGGTTTAAAAAATATGGTGGCTGAGATTCACAGACAGTATTGTTCCTGAAGCTATATATGGAAACGGTAAAGAATATCAAAACTGCTTAAAAGTGTATAAGAAGAAAATAAATCCAAAGAAATTGAAAATAATGACAATAGGAAGAAAGGAAATGATAAAAATAATGCTAAATGGATGCAAAATTTTAGTTATAGAGGAAGTAGACTAGAAAGAAATTCAAGATGCAGTATGTTACATCAAAAATAGCAATAGCAAAAGAAGTGCCGTCCAATAACAACTTAATTAAGGATACACTTGATGAAATGTTTGTCTCAGGTGTCCTGCTTTACAGTGCTGAACTTGAACCCTTTTAAGGAAAGACAAGAGGAAGCTGGAATCATTTGAAATGTGGATATGGCAGAGAATGAAAGAAAGTGAACTGGGTGCGCAAAGTGGCAACAAAGAGATGCTGAGAAGAATGAGAGAGGAATGGCAGTCAGTGGTTGCAGTTGAATGTAGGGTGAAAGAGAATTCAGATCATCTATAATGTGCTTAACAGATGTAAACATAGCAACCTGAGGAAGGAACTGATTGAGTGCAAAAAGTACACATAACAAGGACCTGATCACAGAGCAAAGAACATTACGCTAATGATGTATACAGATAATTATTTTTTCACTCATGAACTCTCTTAGTAATAATCTATTTCAAATCCTGTATAATAGAAAAATAACCCTCATATGTTTTGTGATGGGTGTACATATAATACTTTGCAGTTTTGTGTGTATTCAGTTGTTTGCTGTTAATCTTCAGTGTTACAGTTTCTTTTACATGCGAAGTATGTTTCCTCTTTCTTGTGGTGTGGCTCATGTAGCTGAAATTGTGTGATTGTGTTTGTAGATATCATCAGTTTAGTCCAACAGAAAAGAGGTTTTGTATATGTGTGTGTGTGTGTGTGTGTGTGTGTGTGTGTGTGTGTGTGAGAGAGAGAGAGAGAGAGAAAATAGTTGTTGGGGGGGTGGCCGGGGGGGGGGGGGGGGGAGACAGTGATATTTAATTGAGGAGCATGGGGGATCAGTGATATTTAAATGATTTAACTCTCACATACTTTTAGTCACTACATTGCCTGTAAGTCCACTTCTTACCATTTGAAATGCAGTTATACGTGCTAGACATTATATTACAATTTCCAGCTGATGTTATGAGAAATCTTGGTGCAAAGCATGTTTTGGCTGTTGATGTTGGCTCACAAGATGATATTGATCTCACTAACTATGGTGACTGCCTCTCTGGGTGGTGGTTGCTATGGAAAAGGTGGAACCCATTTGCTACACCGGTGAAAGTTCCTAATTTGCCAGATATTCAGTCAAGACTGGCATATGTTTCATGTGTGAGGCAGCTAGAGGTAAGTTGAATAATTATTTTAATTTTCCATGTTTGTGTACATTACTTTTATTCAATCATTCCACCTATTGCTCAGATCAAGTTCAGTCATGTATTACTTTTCATGGAGTTGAGAGGTAGACTGCTCATACTTAAACTGGAGCCTGATACTTTCTCAGCAAACAGACATTTCTCTGACAATGCAGTTATATTCTTTGTTTACACCTTTATATTAACATTAACTATTCTATAAAAACAATTTGAGTCTTTTTGTTGTCTGAAGTTTTGCATTTTCAATGGTGTTGCACACAACAGGTGGGCTACTTGCGTGTTATGTAATCAGATTTATTTAAGGCTGTCGTGTGTGTGTGTGTGTGTGTGTGTGTGTGTGTGTGTGTGTGTGTGTGTGTGTGTGTGTGTGTGTGTGTGCGTGTGTGTGTGTGTGTGTGTGTGTGTGTGTGTGTGTGTGATAAACACTGGCTTGTGAGGTTTCAGCATAGCAGAATGATGACAATAGGATACCAAATCCTGTACTTTTTTAAAATTAAAGAAGTTTGCTTAGTTTGTGTGGAAGAGACGCTGTTAATTTATGTATCTAGAAAAAATGCATTTATGTAAAAGTCATCTCTTCCAAACATTTCTGCCTCTTTCCAAATTTTCTGTCACAATATGTTTCTTACTCATTTAGTTATTGTAAATTTGCAACTCAGTAATTATGGAAAATACTGTTGAGCCTAGTGACACACAGTTGATTACAATTCCTCTCATATTGATATATGAGAACGTAATAACTGCTCGAGACACTTTTTAGCATCTGCACAGGTGTGACAATACCTCTACTCAACACTGTCAGTGCAGGTACTTAATGGGCTGACAGTGGCTTGATAGCAGCCATGGAACAGAATCCTATGCAAGGAAATGAATTCACTGTGTGTGTCAATCTATGGGAAGCATAGTGTCCGAATCCATGTGTAGATGTGTAGTTGTGTATGGCAATAAATTCAGCACGTGGCTGGTGCAGGCAGCTAATCACTAAGCACATGAGAACAGCAGCACTGGGCACAAAGTGCAAGGCAGGTCCACAGTGGTTGAGCTCAGTGTGAGTACTGGTCCATTCCACTACCCACAAGTAAACACCTCTGTTGGCAGGTCTGCCCATACTACGTGACGCATGCACCCTCCCTTGCAGGTTTCCAAACTGCTCTACCCACACCTTCACATCTGCCTCCACCACACTGTCCACTGTCAGGGGTATTAAATCTCTTCTCCCTGAATAGGCTATGTAGCGCTGAAAATGCCTTGGCTCAGACTGCGACCTCCAGTGCAGAACCGAAGATGGTGCCAGAGAATCCAACAGCAGACTGACCACCAAAGGAGGCAATTAAAGCTGTCAGCTCTGCCAGAACAGTGGAAGGGCATGGAGGCTGTGGCCCTGGGACTAAGCTACCTCCATCAATGACTGAGGGGAGGGGGGGGAGAACGACAGGTAAAAATCCATGGTCTCCACCTTCGCAGGTATCCATAGGGTGGCAGCTGACAGGCGGGCCACTACAAGTGGTAGCCCACCCCTGGAACAATGTCGAGATCAACCCTGGAACTCAGCTGACTGGAAAATCATAGTGGTGATGGCCCAAAAGGGAGCTAAAGCAACTGATTTGCATGACAGTTCAGCATCTCCGCATCATTGTCCACCACAAACTACTGCTGATCTTTTTGCCCACCATAACACGTGGCAACCAACCGCGCTGCCAGACAAAGGAGTGGGTTCAAACAGCAGCCCCAACTGGAACACATGGCAGGTCACGGTAGTCTGTGTCTTGTGAGTCAGGTTGCAACAAATCCAGGAGACTCCGCGGCTGGCTCCCATGTGAACATTTCACCGACTGCACCCAAGTACTGGTGTCACGTGGTATGTAGCCAGAAAACTTGACAATAGGTTGTGGCAAGAAGAGGCAGGCACGGACATCTTCATTTGGGTCTGAAATGCATGCACGAGATGCACCACTCCCAAGTTAGAAGGTGGGTGGAAACGTGCCATAATCACATGCTGGATAATACTGCAGATACTTCAAGCTCTTATAACACAAATTGCCTACCATTATCAGACACTAGTGTCCTGGGGAATCCGTCAAAGGCAAAAAACAACCAACACTGAGTGAGTAGTGGCAGTCAACAATGTGGAGGACAGCTCGATTATGATGGGAAACAGGACAATGCATTGATCACCAACTACCACATGCTGCCCAAAAATGGACCAGTAAAACTGACATGCACCATATGCCAAGGGTGCCCCAGCACTGGCCAAGGTAAGAATTGATGCAGTGGTGCAACCTGGTTCTGTGCGCAGACCCTGCAATTCTGCACCAGATGTTTAATGTCATGATCGATCACTGGCCAGTAGACGTGATGTCATGCCAATGCCTTCATACATATTGGACCACAGTGTGACACATGCATCAGCTGGAGTTTGTGAGGACACAATGCCACAATGGTGACAGCTCAATAGCATTGCTCGTCTTTGGTAAGCATGAAGACCATCTGGACATTGTTGAGTCAGGCACATTGGAGAAAAAAACGTATGCCGTGACTGATCCACACTTGAAGAGACATGCTCTGGCCAACTCGAGTGGACAGCTGGAACAATTTTCTGGAAAAGCAGGTCGAGGTCATGGCTTGGTGTGCTGTCAACAGAAAATCTGATAGGGTTTGCTGCAAGGCTCATCCATGTGAACATGAGAGCACCCTATCAGTCAGACTATATATCAGCCCCCATTGATAGTCACAATAGTGCATCAGCATTGGCATACTGGACAGTGGAGTGGTAATGAATATCGTATCAATCAGTGTGTGATCTTATCCAGCAGCTGAAAATGATGGCCAAAAAAGGAAACCAACAGCTTTTGGTTAGTGATGATGAGGAACATCGCCCCATACAGGAATACTTGAAACTTATTAACCCCAAAAATAATACTTATTACATCTTTCTCCACGTGTGAATAACTATGTGGCACTTCAGCCCGGAACCATGCAGCTTCTACGGTTGCAGGTTCGAATGCTGCCTCTGGCATGGATGTGTGTGATGTCTGTAGGTTACTTAGGTTTAAGTAGTTCTAAGTATAGGGACTGATGACCTCAGATGTTAAGTCCCATAGTGCTTAGAGCCATTTAAACCATTTGAACTATGTGGCGCAACAGAATGATCTTCAAAGCGCAAGTGATGGGCTGCTTAGTGCCATCCGCATTCTGATGGGACAGGGCAGCACCAATCCCATATTTGGATGCATCACAGGCCAGGTTTAAAGGTTTACCCTGCGTAAAGTAAGCCAGACAGGCAGCCAAGCACAAATGCTGCTTGAGAGACTGAAAAACCCATTGACAATCTGCAGACAAGACTGACTTAATGCTCTTCGGGCAAAGCCAGTTAAGAGGCTGGCAGATGTGCACAGTCACTGAGCATAATACAAAATATTACCCAAAAAAGATTGAAGTTCCTTCAGGCTTTTGGATGCTGGTAGGTTGATGATGGCTTTGATGTGGTCATCTGTAGGGATGAGATCATCCTTACTAATAACATGACCCAAAAAATGCACCTTTTGGGAGAAAAAACTCAACTTTTGCAGCTTACAATGAAGGCAATTCTCCACGAGGCATTGGTAAACTGACCAAATGTTTCATTAATGCTCCTCTTGCGTAGAGCCCGTGACCCAGATTTCATCAGGGTAATGGACGAAACGGGGAATGTCCTGAATCAGTTGTTCCAAATACCATTGGTAAATTCCTGACACAGATGAGATTCCAAAAGGCAGGCGATTAAAATGGTAAAGCACAAAGTGAGTATTGAGGACCAGGAAAGTCCGAGAAATCGGTGTCCAGTTGCAATTGCAGATAAGCATTGTGAAAATTGATGCTAAAAAAATACTGGCCTTCTGAGAACTTCGCCAACAACTCTGCCTGCCACAGTATGGGTACGAATCAGTGACACATTGTGCATTGACCCTCAGTTTGAAATTGCCACAAAGATGCATGGCACCATTCGACTGCTGAATTGTCAAGAAAGGTGTGGCCCACTTACTCAACGAAATAGTAGAAATAATGCCTTGAACCTGCCAGTGCTGCAGCTCATCCTCTACCTGGTTGCTCAAGGTGAAGGAATGGGGTAGGGAGTGATAAAATTTAGGTACTGTCGATGGCTTAACAGAAGAATGTCTATCAAAATATGCCGCCCTGGCCAAAGTACTCTCAAACAGTGGGTTGTATGACCAAGTAAGAAGTCCAAATTGTGAAAAGAAATGGATTGAGACACTAAACCAACACTTCATCTATGACCTGAAAGCCAAAACTAGAAAAAGTGTCAACCACAAAGACGTTTTGTGCCCACGGTGAATTGACCACTAGCAATGTAAGTTGCCATTCCACATTCTTGTTACGTGTGGAGACAGAGAATTGTCCCCACAAGGGAACACACTGTTTACTGTAAGACAACTTGATGGAGTGGCCAGTGCAACGCCAGGCACCACAAAAGCTTGTTCACATCGAAGTTAATGAGGATGTCTTGTGTCTTGTGTCCTGTGACTACTTGAAATTTGACCGATCACTCATCCATTACCAACATCAGCAAAAAATATGCCCGGGGTGACATGTACAGGGTGACGGAGACAGCCCCTGAGTCCAGGGAAGACACCAGGGCAGCCTGCTGAATGTCTCAGGCAGTGGTCAGATGTCCTATCTGATGTCATATCCTGCACATGGCCTCCACGTGTGGGCACTCTTGGTGAACATGCACCAAATGACAGTCAGGACAGGATGGCTGGCTTCACAATAAGCAGAAGGAGAACAACACCAAAGACTTGAAAAACAGCCAGTGGATGGAAATTACAATGCTGTGAATGACACAAACCTGGTGAGCTTGGCACGGGTGTAGAAGGGCTGCGCTGCACTGGAATCGTCAATGGCAGCAACACGTGGTAACTTGACGAGAAGCAAAGCCGCTTGGTACCCTGTGGGGCACCTGCAGCTGTTTACTGTGCATGCCTAACTGAGCCACCTGGCAGTTGTCAGAAAGGACGTCACTTGCTGCCATTGTAAGCTCATATGATTCTTCAATTTCAGCAATGTCAGCTATGGAAGGGTTGGACAAGATCAGTGCCATCAGTGCTGAGCTCAGGAACAGGAACTGGTTAGTTTCTAATTAGTGAGTATGCATAGGATGTAGCACATTTGAGATGCTTAAAATGACACTTGTGTAAGAGGCCATGCAAATCGGTGATCCCGGCCGCATACGACAGCCCTCGGTGCTTGTGGTGTTGAGTAAACTGCAACCATGCCTTCACCACATGAGTTTTATGACCAAAATTGTACATAAGCAACTGACAAAGCTCATCAAAGGGGAGTTTCCTGGGCTCAGTGGAGGGCTTCAAATTTGACAACTTCGTATAAACCCACAGTGCTGGACAACAACAAACCAGCTGTATCAACTGGATTGACGATACACTTAATCTGGTAGTGCAGCAAGAACTGGCGCAAGTAATTCTAACATGCTCCCATAGACTCATCGAAACTAGCAGGTGGCACCAGGGACAGAGAAGAAAACAGCCTAGCAGGCACGAGGCCCTCCACCGATGAGGCAAGGGCGCGAAGCCAGTTCATATTCCTAGTTTATCAGTATCTGCATCAACTCCTGTTGTTGCTCCTTCTGTAGGTGCAACTGTTCCAGCAAGCACTGCAGAAATATCAGATCCATTGTGACCCAAAGTTAAAAATTTTGAAAGGGCCAGAAAGAGAAATACATGCATCACACTTATAAGAAAGTCCTTTCTCACCACTTTAGTATCTGCACAGGTGCGACAATGCCGCTACCCTTGACTGTCAGTGCAGGTACTTCAGGGGCCAATGGTCTCTTGAAAACAACCAGGCATCAGAAACATGTAAGAGGAAACGAACTCGGAGGAACCCATGTAGAAACATGCACAGAAGTAATCTCAGCACACGGGTGGTTTTTGCAGATAACGACTAAGCACGTGACAACACCACTCGACGCAAAGCACAAGTCGAGGTCCACGGTGTTTGAGGTCAGCATGAGTGGTGGCCCTTTCCCACTTAGTGCTACCTGCAAGCAAATATTTCTGTCTGCAGGTCTGCCCATAATATGCAGTGCATGCATTCTCCATGGCATGTTTCCAGACTACTCCACTGCTCCACCGATGCCTCCATTGCAATGTCTGCTGATGGGATACTAAACACTTCTCCATGTATTTGTTTCTGTGCTTTATTCACTCACTATCAGAAATGTAGAAGTGTTTTATTAATAGCAGACGTGTTTAATTCTACTTGTTTCCAAAGATAAATGAAATTATGTATGTCATATTACCATTTTTTGCTACGTCATGCTACCAGTTTTTTTGCAAACAGATTTTGCTACTTAACACTCTACTAGTTTACAGTTTGCTATGTAGAATTCAAAAGTTGAATCTGTTGTACCAATAATGTTAAATGAAAAATAAAACAAATTTACTGGATAAAGGTTCTCTGCATTACAGAAGATGATAGAAAACCTTATATAGGATAGCTTACTGAGGACTTGCTTGAAATGAGCAGTTGTTACATGAAGTGGAAAAACACACACACACACACACACACACACACACACACAGACACACACACACACACATTGTACAGCTGACTGGGCACTGCAGCTCTTGAGCTGGCACTATGTAGCCACACAGGATGTGTGTGTGTGTGTGTGTGTGTGTGTGTGTGTGTGTGTGTGTGTGTGTGTGTAGGGGGGCGGGGCAGGTGGCACGCGGCATGAAGGTATGTGCGCAGGTTTGCACGCATGTGTGCTCTGTCTCAAAAAAAGGTCTCTTCCCAAAACTAGCAAAGTTCTCTTTCATGGTTGTGTGCTGCTGGTGGCTCAATGCATCCACTACTCCACTATTCAGTAAGCAGTTGCCTTTAGTCTTAAAGTTATTTACATTCCACCAAGACTTTACATTACCATATCATAATATATCTAACATGCCTGTTAATAGCTTATAGCAATTCAAGTTTACGTGTTGCTATGAGTCAATTAACTTCTTATCCTTTTCTTATTTTTATCAAAACCAGGAAGTGAAGAGTAGTGACTACTGTGAATATATCAGGCCACCAATTGATAAGTACAAGACACTGCAGTTTGGCAGTTTTGATGAAATAAAGGTATGTATCAGCAGAGCCCCTCAGTGATACAGTGGTGATTCATTCTTTACATAAGAATTTTACAGTTACTTTATTTTATTGATTGCTAAGAGATTTAGGAAAATCAACACAGTGAGAGTCCAAAAAGTGAACACAAACCTAGTGGGAAGATGAGGACTAAGAGGATTTCCCACTACTACCAACTGCTCATTTCCCATTCTTGCTTAGCTAGAAGTACTTGTATTTGTGTCTGCTTTGTCATGATGTTGTAGAATTGAAATCCAAAAACTTTTAAAACATTAATTTGGTCAAAAGCTGACAACTTATTGTTGTTGCATATTAACACATACAGCACTTTTAACATCTGAAAAATATCAATCACCACCTCAATAGTTGATAAACAAATATTTGCTGGCACTGAAGCCTGCCTTAATAACACTGTCAATGGGACAATAACCCTTATCTTCCCTTGTTTTCCTTACTGAAACTTACCATTTTCTCATCCTGTATCCCATATGGGATCCCTTTGTTTCAGGTATGCAATGATGTATATTTAAAAGCATTAAAGCTTGCCAACACAAATCAGAGCCCAAGTGTAATTCCTCAATAGAACTGATGTGAGTGAAATGCATCATGTAAGTTTGCATTGGGAGCACATGGAAGAGGCAGTAATACAAGGGGCAGTGAAATGGAAATGAGCCAAATGAAAAAAACTTAAGAAAACCATTATTTCAAAAATAATCGCGGTAACTTTCAATACATTTATCCCACTGAGAAACAAGACAGTCAGTGCCTTCACAGAAAAGAGTTTGCAGTTTCCTGTGGTGCCATGACTATACTTAGGCAAGCAGCTCTTCAACTGAAGTAAATCTGTGGGCACAAATGTCTTTCTTCAGGGCTCCAAAAATTTGGAACCTGTATGGAGAGAGACGGGACTGTATAGGGGATGTGTAAGGGCCTGAAGAGAGACATTTGTTGCTGTTGATTGGCTTCAGACAAAGATGTGCACACCTGGGTGCAATCATGGTCCCATAGACAACTGCAAATACATTTCCATGAAGCCATTGACTATCTTATCTGACATGGGTGGTAAATATATCAACATTTGTGGTATTTACTTTTGAAATAATAAACAGCATACTTGCTCTTCTTTCCATCTGTCTCATTTTCATTTTACTGCCCCTTATATAACAACAGCCTGCCCAAACAATAGAGAACTTTTCTTTGCACAGAATGCATAACTTATAGTTTTCACAGCTTGTGCTGATTGCCAGATATGTAAATCTCATTAGCAGTCAAGTTTATTATGCATTGTGATTAGCTCTGATGTAATAACTGTGTAAAAAAGGAAGGTGGGGTGTCCATTGGTGACTAATTATTAATTGAAGATGAAACAAGATATCATGTTGTATAAGAACCACTTACTATGTTCTGTTTAGAACCCTCACATATCTTATCTCCATTACCTGTTAATTATGTATTATAGGTGTTGGGGTGTTGCAGATGTCACAGCACTCGTGTATGGTGTGGCATTGTTGTGCTGAAGGAGAGGGTGTCCACATGTGGGTGAAATCTTTGAATTTGAAACTTGATTGCAGCATGCTGTTTCTCACACACCAACATAGTTACGTTACACACTGCCATATTACTTGCCACAATGTGGAGCCGTCTATTGGCAGAGGGCAGCGAAGTGGGAAAGTCGGCCACGTAATATGTGTGACATGTAAAACCTCAACTGATATTGAGAACAGAATAAAAAAATGGGAGGCAATACTTTTTAGCATGTACTCATATGTGTAGCATTCTCAAAATACAATGAGCTCTTTTATAATGTGGTGGATAGCTCAGATTTTAGCTTCAGACTTTTTTGTGTTGACAAATGTACATATTGTCAGAAAACATTCCACATACTAAGCGATAGTAAAAAATAATCTTTATCAAAATCTTATTTGCAGCAATCATTTAATTAGTATTCAAAAAGTCTTGTGAGTGAGCATTCATTCATACACTTTTTCCTTCTCTAAATTTCATTTAATTTTGAAACATTATTTAAATACTTCCACAACACATTCCAATAGCTGCACAATATGTTCCAATAGCTGTAAATCTATTGTCAACACTAATTTCTGAGTTATCACAAACAATGAAAAATCCAGAATGGAATAACAACATAAATTGATAGACTGCTACTCACCACATAGAAGAGGCATTGAGCGATAGACAGGCACATTTAAAAGTAAACTGTTGGAAAATATCAGTTTTCAGAAAAAGTCCAAAAGATGAATCATAAAACCACAACTCACACACTCAGGCATTGTGGTGTACTTCAAAATCAACAGCATTTAGAAGGTGGAAAATGCTAAGAAAATCTGAGCTCTGATGGAAAGCAGTATATGTAGCAGGTAGAATCCTTATTTTCACAGAAAAGTGGCATGGGGCACTTGTTGACAGCACATAAACACAATTTGATTGTTTTAGTTTGTTTATTCTTCTTGAGCTGGTGGAACTGATAAAAACTTCAGTACAGAAAAATTAACTGAGGGTGAACAGTATTTGGAGAAAATTAATAAAGTACAACACATTTACTTTTTTTAACAAATGTATCATGAAAATGCCAAAAATGAATAGTTAATAGCCAAAGAAAACACTTATTCACAGTTGGTTTTCTGCTTCTGTGATGTGTTGAGATTACTTTGGACAATCATATCAAATTTTCATGTTTGCAACAATGATCATTATGAGTCGGGAATTATCAGTCTGTTCAAAATATGCACATTCTTTTACCATCTAAACTCTATTTTTTCTACTTATTTTGTTTCACGTGTCAAACTAATTGTTGTCAAAAGTATTTGTGGATTTTGAGAGCACAAAAAATCCTGTGTACATGAAAAACAAGTGAGACTTACAGTGTGAGGTCATTTCTTGTTTGTGATGCTTCTCTTGGTTATGTGGTGCAAATGGCAGTTTATGCTGGAAAAGCAGCAGAGGAACAAGGTGGTGTGATATTTCTAAGGAGATGTCTGCAAAAGTACTTTCGACAACAACTTCACTGTGTATATTGATCACTATTGTAGTTCACCTGCTATTTTTGATTATCCGTAGGAGCGTGAAACAAAAACGGTGAGCATGTTGAACAGAAAGGAGCTTCCAAAATATACTACTGTCGAACAGAAAATTAAAAACTGAGAAAGAATTCCTGCTAGAAGGGAACATTCATTGTGCCGTTGTGAGGAGATACAAGAGACATTTTGATGCTGTTAACATGTCCTACAGCATCTAAATCAAATGTTGTGCTATATTACAAAAAGAAGAAAACAGCCAGATTACTTTTTTCATCTCTTCATTATGAGTGCCCCAAATGCTTACATTCTTCACCAGAAAACCAAGAACTTGTATGAAAGAAAAAACTCAGATTATTGCATTTTCAGATAGAAACAGCAAAAAGCTTTGTTGGGCAAGGAAGCAAACTCAAAGAAACAAGCAGCTCCTCAGAACCTAACATACGCATTTTGCAGGCAAATTGTCACCAACGGGAAAAAAGTAAAATCCATCTGGGGTTTGTAAAGTCTGTTCAGACACAAGAAAGAAAGAAACTGGCACAGTTTCCAAAAAAGGGAAGTTGTTGGTGCTTTCCTGATGGAAACATCTGTGCAGGCCTGATTGCTTCACATTATACTGAAGCTAACTTGTGAGTGTAAGCATCCTCCAATCAAAAAAAGTGAAATCAAAAATTATGTATGATGCTCTATATACGAATGCATGTAACATTAATTTTTGTTGGTTAACAACAAATGATACCATGCTTTGTATAATATAATTACCAATTTTTACAACATAATTCTTTTGAAAACATGTACACTTTGTTAGACCAGCTGACTCAAGGTTACATTGGGATTGTAGTATCCAAAGTGTTAACTTTATTCTGAAAGTCACCACATGAAGTCTGAAAGATGTGTCCTTAAAGAAATGTAAATTACTAGTGCTTCTTTGTATTCAAATGGCTGAAATGTTGCCAGTTGTGAACACGGCAACACATGTAATAGAACCACAATACAATTAAATGTCAGAATTAATAAGCTGTGAAAATGATTTGCTCTGCTTCCACTTCATAGTACTTCTGCAAGTGTGTTGAATCTGACATTTACCTATTGTGTGACCTTTCCTTCTCATTTCATATATGAAATATTAATTGCACTTTCTTAGTTTGTATTTACTCTGGTTTGTGTTGTTGAACATGATGGTGGTAATGTGGTTAAGTACTGGAAGGCTATGTTAAAATTTCTGTCTGACTGTGTTCATTTTGGCTTTCTGCTATTTTCAAAATTGCTTCAACTGGGTACTGGTGTGGTCACTTGGACAGTGCCTCAACCAATTCCTTCCTCAGGTTACTCTAAATGGGCTAGGGTTCCATTGCTAATGACCTCATTGTTAAATGGACTTTAAATTGCAAGTTTTCTTCCTTCCTTCCTTCCTTCCTTCAGAATTACATTTATTTCCTTGACACTGTAAGAGATTGACCTCTGAACAGTTGCTGTGATCTCTGAATATTTATTACAAAGTACTCCTGTGAACATTATTATCGATCTGATACTTATAATAAGAGAGTTACAATAAAGAAACTTATATTCAATTTGGATTGCTGACAATTTATTTTGGACATTGTGCTTCCTAATAAAACTGAAGTCAAAAAAATATATTACCAGTAAAAATTAAGCAGTGAAGGAATGAGTATTATCTCACTTTTAAACTAATTCAGTAATTGCCATGAGGAAAACTGTTCATTTTGTGCTGCAGGATGTTGGATATCATCATGGTAGCACATATTTTGCTGGCTTAAGGAAAGCAGGCTGTTTGCCATTCCTAAAAACAGAAACAAGCAAGGAAGATTTTGTTGGAAGAAGTGAAACAAAATGTGATTTAAACCGCATATCTGGATACAGTTTCACAGATTTAGCACAGCTGGTGTGTAGAGTACCTCAGCGTAAAAGACAAGCAGGTATGATTAAAATTTCTGAAAAAATTTTCACCCAGTTCTTTTGTAGTTTATATAAATTCTAGAAAATTTTTGTGAAATGTGATACATAATATGTTTATGATCTTTTTAATAACAATATGGTGTTATGGGGAAAAAAACTATTGTGTGCTGATGCATCAACGAGCCAAGGAAGTACATTTCTCTTGTATACATTATGTATTGTATTTGCACATATTAGATTGGCGATTATGCCATGTGTGAAATTATTTCATTAGTTGCTATTGCACATGATTACATTTTGTTGACATTAGGATTTAATTCCTCATACACATAATCTAATAGCCTTGACTGATTTTATTAAATAAGGTACAGGATACCAGTACAAACTGTCCATATCTCCATTTCGAATCATAATAAATCAGATGTAATTGCCCCATAATGTGTAATCAAGGGACAGCTTACTGCTGTAGACCTTCAGGAAACTTTTTAAAGTGATGGTATCCACATAAATGTCTTCCTCTCACTTTGAAAATCACGTTCTGTATATTTCAGTTTCAGATAAAAGTATAAAATTCTGAAGCTACCAATGTTTAGGTTCTGCTATTTTCATTTGTCATCATTTTTCAAGGAAAAGTAACCATAAGATATCACTTGAAACTACAAAAAGGGTGTGTCTATTCTGTGTTTCATTGATCCATAGAGCAGCCCTTTTCCACATATTAGTATAGAGATCTGAACTATTAGCATTTGCTGTAAGAATTTTGTACCCTTTTTTTCTACAAAAGAATCTGAATCGCAGGAGACAGCTTAGTAGCTCAGTACTGCATACTGTAATCTCTCCTGTTGTGTTTCATAAATAACAGTTAGTTATTTTTCTATGTTAAAACTATAGCTTTTGCTTTTATCCCTTCTTATATCCCTTTGATAATCTGGCACTTACAGATACCTGAGTGTGCTGGATTATCAACATCCTACTATACATACATTTCATATTATCACATGGCGTAATTTGTAAAATTGTATTGTTTAAAAAATGAAATTTTTTATGTGGGCTTAAATGACATACTTTGTGACACTGGCCATAAAAAAGAAACAGAAAATGCTGTCATGATTCTAACTAAGAAGCCCAAAAGCTTTATGAAATACGTACCACTGATATATGTACAATGCACACAAGTTTCTCACTACTCACTAGTCTGTCTGGAGTGATAAGACACTCAAGCAATTTGTGTAAAGTTGGGAACTGATTCATTTTAACAAAATGAATAATTTTACAAGAAATTTCATCTCAAGTAGCACCACTCTCTTGCTTCCTTGTGCATAGAAATTTAGAAACTGTAATGCAATGTAAGGTTCCTTAAAATTAAAATTAATTTAGTTTATCTTTTTCCCACAAGCAATACTGAGCAACAAAATTTCTACTATTTTATATAAATATTGTTTACTGTGCTTCAGTGGTTTGAAGTGACTTGTTTATGCATGCCCAAATGCTAAATCTTATTTCTTTTTCCCTGTAGTAACAGATGATGAATATATAGGAGACAAAAAAGATGCTGAAAAAGAAAACATCAAGGAAAGCTTTAAAATAGTCTCCACCCATAATACCACAGAAATGAGAGGGGCAGTGGAAGGTAGTGAAGAAATGTACCATTTGGATACAGTGGTAAGTTGTCCGTTTTATCTGTTTCTGTGACCCACAAATCACCAATTCATTGTAAACAGTCATAAGATAACCATACAACTTTTAAACAATCAAATGTCCAGGGTGGAATAACAATAATATGGAAAGGATAGATCACTACTGACCATGAAGAGGAAGCGCTGAATTGCAGATAGGCACAAAGAAAAAGAATGCTAGAAATACTTCAGCTTTCAGGTAAAGTCCTTCTTCAGAAACACAAAACTCAAAACACATTCACACAAGTTGTGTGAGTTGTTCTCGTGTGACTGTGTGTGTGTGTGTGTGTGTGTGTGTGTGTGTGTGTGTGTTTTCTACTCAATTCATTGTGAATAATCTCTTAAAAACTCACAACCTAGTGGCAATTGGAAGTGGCCTGAATTCAAAATAGCAAAGAAAATATGCATACTATGAACAAGGATATTAAAAAGTTATGAAAGACTGAAATAAAGTGGAAATCCTCTTGACATCTCAGTGTTAATTTATGTAGGATAATTCAGTAGAGAGAGGCAGAACACAATAAAGAAACAAATGAAGGATAAGTGTAAAGGAACAGGTAATTCAGCTTTATTCATAATTGAGCAAAACACATTTTTAACTTCAAAACTTCGTGGGGAGTAATGCAAAGCTCTGGAGTGATAAGACAAATAGTTGAGTGCTAATGTAAACTTGGAGGCTACAAAATATAATGGGAATCCATTTGTTCCTCTAGATTAAACGAAAGCAGAAAAACATTTCAGACTCTCACTTTTTGTTTAATAAAACCAGTCAAATTACCTAAATGCAAACAAGAACAAAGTAAGTTAACTAAGGCTGCTTTATACAAAGTGGTTAATTACTATTAAATGTTGTTAACAGGAACAGTTTATGTACATTCAACTAATCATCAGGTAGGCTACTGTAAAGTACTGCTGCATTCAGGTCTTTGAATTTGAGACTTGAAACAGTGTGAATACGCAAAAGAAAACTTTCCATTAAAAATGTTATTAGTTCATAAGATATTAGTATGGTTGGATAACATTCCTTAAACAGCCCAAATATTTTTGTAACATTGAAATGTTCCAGTAAGTACACTTGTCTTGTATCTTTGAACCTGTAGTGGCTGCGGTGACCTTTGAAACTTTTAATGTGGATGCATGTTAAGGGTTGAAGCTTCTTATAGAAAGACTGTTTTTGCCTCTATTGCCAATTGGTGGACAGCCACTACACTGCAGGCCCTATTGTATGTATTCAAGTGTATTTTTGTAATAGCATGAATGAAGCAAAATGCTTTGATACAAACAGGTATGACTCTTTTCATTTTGGTGCTACCACCTTTTCAAACTTTGTATTTGTAACTAATATCACAGAGTTTTGCCATATCTTCATCATGTTGTGATCTGTGTTTAACAGGGATCGATGTAATTAAGCCTGCCAAATATTGGTTTTGCTCATTGTGTGGATCAAGAAGGTCGAAATTACAGGGTATTAAAGTCATTCTGCTTCAGTTGTCTCGACAAAACAAGTTCAGTGCTAAGACTTTTATGGAGTTCTCGTCTCGTGCATACTTAGTTGTATTTGTCTGTTAACCTGTGTCTGTTCATTGATCTTTGCAGCCTTGTCTGAATTTTTTGCTATCACGAAAACACTTGCAACGTGTTTATATCAGCCAAATAAATAACCCTACAGTCAAAAAACCATAAAATAAGCCATAAAATAAGGTAGCTGGCAGGTCGATAGACACACAAACAAATCTATCGACCTGCCAGCGCTTTTGTTCGGTAAGTCACCTCATCTTTGTTTTTATATATAATTTTTCCCACGTGGAATGTTTCCTTCCATTATATTGATATCATAAAATAAGGTAGCTGTTTTGAAGAAACCTCACTGCAGCAAACAAAGCCACATCATATGCATCATTATGTTTGGGCTGCCCTATGTCACAGATTGGATGACTTTCCTGCTTCTTTCAACCTTTTGCTTGAATCTCTTGGTTTCTTCACATTACAATAAGACTTTCATGAGGGACAGAGAGTGTTGTAGATCTGCCCAGACCCAAGCCCCCTTAACTGTTTCTTGTAAGTCATGGAAACCAGTTGGAGCTGGGTGCAAGGCAGGCTCATCTCTTGATGGTGTCCCAGATGTGCTAAATATGATTAAGGTCAGTGAAATGGGGAGGCAGAAAATAATATCCATGTCCCAAACAGTTTTGAAACAATGGTGGACTTACCTGAAGACCTTTTTCATCCCATTTGAAAAACCCGATGCATGATGCCTACATGACTTACCTGAATGCTGCCTTGTTATGAAATGGGATATATCGCCACATGTGTTTTTTGATGTACTTTTACCCTGCCATCAGTATTTGCCAACGTATGTCGTGACTCCAAAGCCAAGGCAAGTTTTTTCCATGCTTTAAGTGTCCAATGATAGTTTTTCTGTGTTCATGCTACTCTCAGCTCTGTGAATTGTGTTAAAAAGTGGTACACATTTGAGTGAGTCACTTCTGTTGAGTAGGGCTACTCACCATTTGTTGTCCAGCATTGAACTGGTAAGAGGTTAGCTTCTTTGTGGCTTATCTTTCCACTGACACAGTCCATGATAATCAATGGTGAACCCTGTCAATAACATGGTGTTGCCCATTGAAATTGGCACTGCCAGCAGCAGTTTTCCCTGAATCAAGGGGTACCGTGGTACCACCTTGACACAGTGGCGCATGGAAAGACTAGTGCTCGTACATCCTTGAAGTGCCTGAAGCATTGGGAATCTACAATCTGCCATCGATAAAATGTCTAGCATTGCATGTCATGCTTATTTTGCACTTGACTGTCACACAATCAGCTAATATACGGGCTGATGACATTCTTTCCATGTGACACATTAAACTACGCAATATTCTTTAGCTACGTGTCAGTTGTTTATGATTGTAACTAAGACTACAGGAAAAGGTGAAGAATTTGTGAATAACTCAGAAAATTGTCAAGCTTATAAAAGATGAAAGGAAGGCAAGATTGCAAAAATTGTGGGAAGTGTAAGAAACATAAAAATTTCATTCTGTAAGAAACATAACTTTTATTAAAAAAAGAAAGAAAACGTGCAAACAGATACACCAAGAGAGTGTCAGAGACAAAATTGCCAGGTTTTGAGGTAAGATGAAGTGCAGTTTCATGTGAAATTTTTGTTAGACGCAGAAGAAATGGTAGAAGACGGTAGTACTGAAATGGAAGAAATCAGCAATCTGGTAATGAACTCAGAGTTTGAGAGACACAAAATAGTTTAGGTGCAACAAATTGAAGCAGAACTTGATGAAATACCTTCATGGTTACTAAAACTAATAGCAGGCCTAAAAAACTAGAAATTTATTTGACCTGAGGTCCATAATTTATGAAATGAGAGATATACTAACAGATTAAAAGTATGGAACTGACAAGAGAGTACTGGTCAGTAAATAGAAGAACTGCAGATCAGTTACTCAGACTTGTAAGTTACGAGTGAGAATATGTACAGAAAACATTTTTATGAAAGTTTGGTTTCAGAGGCATCTAACTGACCAAAGTAAGAATTTCGACCTTATACTGAGCAAGAAACAGAACAATAAAGAGAAAATAGGTTATCTCAACATCATTTGAGGACCTTGAAAGAGTCCATTGATAACAAGAATTCCTGAGTTTAGCAGGGCCTGTACTGCTTTGAATAACCTTTTTGGATAAGTGCATCACCTTTTTAAGTATGAATATAGGATAATAAAAACAGTAGCAGAAAATGGTATAACAGGAGTACAAGCCGGCCGTTGTGGCCGAGCAGTTCTAGGCACTTCAGTCTGGAACCGTGCAACCGCTACAGTCGCAGGTTCAAATCCTGTCTTGGGCATGGATGTGTGCGATGTCCTTAGGTTAGTTAGGTTTAAGTAGTTCTAAGTTCTCGGGGACTGATGACCTCAGATTTTAAGTTCAGTAGTGCTCAGAGCCATTTGGAGTACAAATAATTCTAAGTAGAAAGGCTGGGCAAACGTAAGTTCCTGTAAACAGTTGAGTAATAGGATTATTCTCATCAGAATTGACAGAGGAGGAGGAGGAGGAGGAGGAGGACAGAAAAATACCAGTTAGATGATGAAATGGTTAGAAAGAGCTTCCAAAATAAGATTTGTATTGTATGATGTACATAGTAGTACATATACATTCAGATCACAATGTAGTAATGATGAAGAGTAGGCTGAAGCTTAAGAGAATCATTAGGAAGACACATTGTGTAAAGAGGTGGGATAGTGAAGTGTTTGAAAGCATCTGAGGCCATAGATGCAGGATAATGAATAACCAAGCTGGCAGTTAAGTTGAAGAGGAATGAACATCCCTAAAAGGGGCAATCACAGGAGGAGGACTGACTGATATAGGTACAAGGAAAATAGAGCTGTGAAGAACCTCGCATGAAAAAATAAGTACTTCACAATTGATTGAAAAAGGAAGGAAATACAAAAATGTTGAGGAAAAAAACAGGAAATTAGTAAGAAATGCAAGGAAGCTAAAGCAATATGTGTGCATCAAAAATATGAAGAAATTGAAAAGGAAGTGGTGGTAGGGATGGACAAATTCAGCATAGATTCAACATGTGAGACCCTTAAAGCACAAGTGGTGTAACTCCACATTCCTCATTTTTAATAGGGTTGGGATTTTGCTCAACAAGTGAAATTCTGTTAACAAAGCAAACCATGTAATTCGTACCTACCATACATCTAGCAGTGCAGATTTCTGATGTGAGCTGATAGCTGAAGTGGTGTAGCTGGGAGTTACACCACTGTGCCTGCATTGTTTTGAGTTTTCTCAATTCACTGTGGATGTTCTATCTTTTGACTGTTCCCATGATAGGATTTTACCTGTTTAATTATTTGAATTGTGTTCAGTGTGATTCATTCAGTGTGATCCACCATGAGGTGTAGTGATAATGACATAATCAGAGAACAGATTATTTGGGATGATAAAGAAACCAGCAATGAATAATTTCCATCACATTCAGAGCCATCTTATTGGAAAATGGGGTCTTTTTCTGCTCAAAATACATTCTTATGCTGCCTGATAAAACAGGAAATGCCACAATGTCCCTGATAAAACAGGAAATGCCACAATGTCCCTGATAAAACAGGAAATGCCACAATGTCATTGACCAAAGAATGACAGCTAACGTATTTCATGTGATCATTGATGGAAGAAGTGAAACAGTATACAAAAAATATTTCTTGGAACATGAAATCATTTCAAGAAAACTCGTGACTGGTCACAGTATTTGCTGCAGTGTAATTTGCAAACATAGCTTCAGTGTTCTCCAACCAAAATGGATAAAATAAAACTGAAAAATCAGTTTCTGATAGTTCGCACTTCTCCTTTCCTTTGACCAAAAAGCTTATATAATTTATATCTTTACAGTTTGGGTTGCCATGAGCTGTTGTCTAAATTAGGATTCATTTACTGCAGGGATGGCAACAATCAAGAAAGACAGACACTGAAAAATCATCCAATGCCTTGGCTAAAGATGCAATGTACTTAGAATAAAAAGAGTGATCCATTCAAAAAATTTTTCAAGGAAACTCTCTCAACAGACATTGAATTTCATAAGTAGGACTTCCTGCAGGGATTTGAAAAAGGATGCACCATTTTTCTAACATACCTCAAGGAAAGCTGCACACAGCACCACGGGCTATTACAAAAGAGAAGAAGAAGGTCACAGAAGAACTTTTGTGCATCATTCCACCTGTTCAGTACTGTCAGAATAAATAAGACTCAAAGTATTGGAGATGAAGACATTAGGTCACTGATGGAAATTACCGTACAGACAGTGAGTAACAAAGATAATGTGAAATTATGTTTACCATGGTGTTGACTGCCATGCATGTTTTTAAAATATATAAAATCCTTTAAAGATTCACACAATTACAGCTTTCAGCTAAAGTTGAAACTACGCTGAGAGCTGAAACTACACTGCAAGCAGCAGCACTGGTGCTGCTGCTCACAATGTGGTTTCAGCTCTCTGAAACTGCAGACGTGTGTGCAAGTTGCGTTTTTGTGTGTGTGTGTGTGTGTGTGTGTGTGTGTGTGTGTGTGTGTGTGTGTGTGTGTTTTGTTGTGCCTATCGCGACTCAGCATCTCCACTATATGGTGAGTAGCAACTTTCCTTCTCTGGTACTATTCTGATAACACCCATACATATTATGAAAATGTATGTTTCACATCTCCTCCTAAACAGTGGCATCAATTTCAATCAAACTTGATACACACATCACTTACTGTCTGGAAAGAATCACTCTGGAGATAAGAACCACCTACCTCTCAAAGGGGTGGGGGTTAAAAAGAAGTGTGTTTCAAGATGCTCAAATACACAGACTTTACTCGTCCAATATTTGAGAATGAGACTACTTAGTGAGTTGTAACAAACTTCACACCTTATTTCAAACATTTATGAAACTTTTTCTTGCTGATACCCCCTACAAAGCGATGAAAGGAAAAAAGTTTATCACTTATTACATTTTCATTGTTCGTGCAGTAAAACTACCACATTGGTCTTGACGTTTTAACTTATTACGTCTTTACTGCTAATTCTATTCATTACACATTTTGCCAACAATTTTCACATATATCACTGAATGTACTTGCAAAATTAGATCATTCAGAAGAATTATGACGGTTTTGAAAAATAAACAGCTCCTCTATAAAAATCAACATGGATTCCGCAAACAGGGATCCTGCGAAACTCAGCTCGCTCTGCTCCTCCATGAAATCTACAGCCCAGTGGACAACAGCGCTCAGGCTGATGCTGTGTTCCTTGGCCTCAGTAAGGCATTTGACACCACCCTGCATTGCCATTAAATGAAAAAAAAAAAAAAAATGAGCTTACAGAGTATCGAAGCAGACCTGCATTGGATTCAAGACTTTCTTGCAGATAGAACTCAACACATCGCTCTTAATGGAACTAAATCGACAGAGATAAAGGTGAAATAGAACCGTTGCTGTTCACAATATATATAAATGATCTAATAGAGAGCATCAGGTGCTCTCTAAGGCTATTCACAGATGATGCAGTTGTTTATACGAAAGTAGCAATACCAGAAGATGGTAAGAATTTGCAGAATGACCTGCAGGAAATTGATGAATGGTGCAGACTCTGGCAGTTGACCCTGAACAGAAATAAATGTAACATATTGCGCATACATAGGAAAAGAAATCCACTACTGTCCAGCTACACTATTGATGACAGACAGCTGGAAACATCGTCTCCCATAAAATATCTAGCCATAATTATCCAGAGTGACCTTAAGTGGAATGACCATATTATAAAACAGAAATTGGGAAAAGCAAACACAAGACTCAGATTAATTGGAAGAATCTTAAGGAAATCTAACCCACCCATGAAAGAAGAGACTAATAAGGTGCTTGTTCACTCGATTGTTGAGTATTGTTCATCTATCTGGGATCCCGATCAGGTAGGCCTGATAGAGGAGATAGAGAACATCGAATGAAGAGTGGCATGTTGCATCGCGGGTTCGTTTAGCTGGTGAGAGAGCATTATGGAGGTGCTAAACAAACTCCACTGGCAACCATTACAAGAGCAACGTTGTGCATCATAGAGAGATTTACTATTGAAATTTCGGGACAGCACTTTTCAGGAGGAGTCAAACGACGTATTACTTCCCCCCAGATACATCTCGCGTATTGACTACGAGGAGAAAATTCGAGAAATTAGAGCCAATACAGAGGCTTACCAACAATCATTCTTCCCATGCACTATTCGCGAGTGGAACAGGGTTGGAGGGATCAGATAGTGGCAGTGTAAGTACCCTCCACCACTCACCATTAGGTGGCTTGCGGAGTATGATGTAAATGTAGATACGACGTCATAGACACTATGATGTGTGAAAACTGCCACATCATACATGATTTTTTTTAATTAATTACTTCTTTACTATTAACTCTATTCTCAATATATTTTGCAGACAGTATCAATCTATGCCACTGAATGTACCTGCTAAAACTACCTCTTTGCACTACACATTGTTCAGGAGATATTACATCATGTACACCGAGATCCATGAAAACCTGCTACATTATGCATGACGTTTCAATTTGTACTTCTTTTCTACTGAATCTATTTGCAACCCATTTCACAGACAATCTCGAAATAAACCACAGAATCTGCCTGCAAAATTATACCATTATATGACACACACAGTTCAGGAGATTTAATGTCATAAACATTTAGCTTCGCGAACACAAAACTGCAGGGCATTATTTGCTAAAGATGCAGGTGAAACAATTGTACACATATGTGGGAAATATATGTGATGTATGCATAAACAATAGAAGTCACAGATAAAACGCTCCTCCTAAACATCTGGAACGATTTCTACCAATGTTGGTACACATATTATTTACTATCCGGAAAGATATACTGTGGGAGTAAGAATGAGCAACACTTTATTTGGGTAAGAATGATAAATTGGAGAGAGAAGGGGGAGGAAGAGATGGACTAACGTAATTTTAGAAGAAATACATACCTAGGCAACGCTGGATACTCAGCTAGTATATGATAAAAAAGTAACACAGAAAGTACATTTGAGTTTTGTATAACAATCCTAGTAAACCATTCAATATTAAAAAAAAAAAAAGTGTAATGTGAAACTTGTTGACAGATTAAAACTGTGTGCTGAACCGATAGTGAAACTCGGGATC
Organism: Schistocerca serialis cubense; assembly: GCF_023864345.2. Taxonomy (NCBI): domain Eukaryota; kingdom Metazoa; phylum Arthropoda; class Insecta; order Orthoptera; family Acrididae; genus Schistocerca; species Schistocerca serialis. Next base: position 390,776,209 of record NC_064640.1, read on the forward strand.
TTTGCCTTTTCCGGGCAAGTGCTCTACCTACTGAGCTACCCAAGCACGAATCATGGTGCGTCTTCACAGCTTTACTTCTGCCAGTACCTCGTCTCTTACCTTCCAAACTTCACATAAGTTCTCTTGCAAGGTACTGACAGAAGTAAAGCTGTGAGGATGAGTTGTGCTTGGGTAGCTCAGTCAGTAGAGCACTTGCCCAGGGAAGGCAAAGGTCTCAAGTTCGAGTCTTGGTCTGGCACACAGTTTTAAACTGCCAGGAAGCTTAATACCAGTGCTCACTCTGCTGCAAAATGCACCACTTTTGCTCTAAGGAACTCATGGAAACGTAGAAATAACTTTCAGTGAAATAAAAATTAAGGGCATAAGCATTAGGTGTGCAAAAAGAGTTCCCCAGTTACGTACAGAGGAGAGGGCAGGGAGATGGAAACAGTACATTGAGAACATCTAAATGGAGAAGGAACTATATGCTGATATGATAGAAGGGAAAATGGGCTTTGATTTGGAAGACATAAGGATTCAGTATTAGTCAAATTTGAGCGAGTTGTGGAAGACTTGCAATAAAATATGATAGATGGGATGGATAACATTCTTTTGGAATTTCCAAGATCAGTGGAGGAAAGTGGCAGTCAAACAATTATTCAAGTTAGTTTGCAAAATCTATGAGACTGGAGACATGACATTGGACTTTAGGAATCCCAAAGATATCAAAGGTAGATAAATGTGAGAACTACCGCATAACCAGCTTGACAGCTCATGTGTAAATGTTGCTAACAAGAGTAATATACAAGAGAATGGAAAAGAAAATTTAGAAACTGATAGATGACGATCAGTTTGGCTTCAGTAAAGGTAAAGGCACCAGAGAGACAGTTTTGGCATATCGTTTAATAATGGAGGCAATACTTGAGAAAAATTAAGTCACCTCCGTAGCATTTGTCAAGCTAGAAAAGATGTTCAGCAACATAAAATGGTGCAAAACTTTTGCAATTCTCAGAAAATAGGTGTAAGCCATAGTGAAAGACATGAAGCATGGAATATGTACAAAGAACCAAGAGGGAACAATAAGAATGAAAGACCAAGAGAGAAGTGCTCTGTACATCAAAGAGACAATTTTCAAAATGAAAGAAAGTCAGGATTGGGTTTAAAATTCAGAGTGAGAGGATATCAGTGATATGATTCACTGATGACATTACTATTGTCAGTGAATGTGAGTAACAATTGCAGGACCTGCTGAATAGAATAAACAGCCTAATGTGCGCAGAATATGAACTGAGAGTAAAAGAAAGAAATACAAATGTAGCAGAAATAAGATTGGCGATAAACTTATCACAATTCAGGGTCATGTTGTAGGCGAAGTGAAGAAACTCTACCACCTTGGAAGCAAAATAATGCCTGATGGGTGAAGCAAGGAAGATTGAAGAACCAGACTAGCACAGGGAAAGAGGGTATCCCTTCCTAAAAGAATTCTACTATACTCCGATTAAAATAACTTTATGATTGACAAATGGCAGTGGCGGGGTGCAATGTTGCAGGCATGCAGCCAACCACAATTCACAAGGTGCTGCGTGTAATCTGCAAAACCAGCAACACCGCACATTCATGGCACTCAAGAATGAACTACGGTTGCCTGACAGCTGGGGACTAATGACCTCAGATGTTAAGTCTCATAGTGCTTAGAGCTATTTGAGCTGACAGCTGGATCCTACAACTTGTCTTGCTGAAATACCAGTCACAGAGTTATTTTTAATTGGAGTATAGTATCAAACGTATGCCTCAATTTGAGGAAGATGTTTGTAATGTAAATCTGGAGCTCAGCATTATAAGGTAATGAATCCTGGGAAATGGAAAAACCAGAAAAGAAAATAGTTGGATCATTTGAAATGAAACTGTAAGAAATGAAGCAGGCCTCCACAAAATATGTGTAAAATGCAGACTAGGTGGAGGGCAGGATGGAAAGTCACTATTAAGACTTTGGCAAATAACTAGAGAGAGCCATAGAAGGCAAAACCTATAGGAGAAGACAGAGATTGCAATGTAGCCAACAAATTGGGTTAAGTGCTACTCTGAAATGAGACAAATATCAGCTGTATATTATTTGTTTTGTAACATTTTAAATGATAAGCGTTAGTGCTTCAAGATTTGCATATAAGTTTATTGTATGAAAACAATTTCTTTGTGGGTGAATGGGAACTTTCATGGAAGATTGTTGTCTGTTTATTTTCTTTATATGCTACTTTAAAAATGGCATGTATCTTACAACTAAGAATGAGTAGGGCAAAATCTTCTATCCTGCTTCAGTCCATAGTCTGCATTTCCTTTTTATCTTTTTTCTTGCGAGTTTCAGAGTGACTTTTCTGTCCTTTGCCATCTTTTTGTGTGTTTCCTTATTACTTGTGTAGAACGCAGTAACTTCAGTTCCATAATAATTTTATCTTCAGGATAGTAAAACTTCTACACCACAGAAACGTGCTGCTAGTTCTCTTTCACTCTCTGGTTACATAAAGGGCAGCAATGTTGCAGAGGATAAAAACAGTATGTATGTGACACTGAGTCCTTTACTTTCTTGTGTTTTCCTTTTAATAAAATCATGTTTACCTTGAATTAACAAAGATTTGTCTCATGTTATAGGCAATATCAGGGCAGATGAAGATCAATTAAGTAAAATTTCGACAAATCTGTGTTCCACTGAAGAAGACACTCCAATGAAAATATAAGTGGTCCAAAGTGGTGTGAAACAGTGCTTGAATTTTATAGTGTGCTGCTATTAATACTTGACCTTTTGTGAAGAACAGTTGTTGCAGCTACATATTCACTGGAAGCTGGTAGTGAACTGTGAATTGCAGTGTCTATTTATTTATTTTTTCTATAGCTCTTCACAGTTTAGAATGTGATAACCTGCAATTTGGACAGTGACGTGTAAGAATTTTGTAAATTTTTGTACAGTAACCTTTATACTTATATTTGTACTATGTTAGTGATGAAACTCCTCGCAATAAATGTCTCAAGATGCTCTGGACATTGAGGTTCTGTTTTATTATATACACGGAATAGTTCAGTATTCTCACGCAACAGAATTATTCACAGGTGGGATACAATTTATTATGTCATATCCTCTGCCACACACTTTATACTGATCTGCAGAGTATGTACTTCGCCAAGAAAAACTCTGCTAGCTGGGATGGGATACTCACCAAAATAATTAAAAAAGTTTACAGCATAATAGGTCATCCTCTCTCTCTCTCATAATAAACAAATCCTTTGAAGAAGGTTACTTCCCTGATCTCTTTAAATATGCGGAAGTAAAACCATTGTTTAAAAAAGATTCAAAAGATGATATGGGAAATTATCACCCCATATCTATACTCCTTGTCATATCAAAAATATTTGGAAAAAATGCTGCTTTACAGATACAAAGCTTCATTACACAGAATGATATCATTTCACACACCCAATTTGGCTTCCAACAAGGCAAAAACACAGTAGATGCGATAAATGGTTTATCGAAAAAATTACTTCATCACTATATAGGAAAGCTAAGGTCACAGGAATATTCTGTGATCTTATAAAAGCATTCGACTCTGTAAACCATGCCCTGATGCTTTTCAAACTGAACAGGTATGAAATAAGGGACGTTGCTTTGATATGGTTTGAATCATATCTCTTGGAGAGGAAATAAAGAGTGGTAATCACATCAAATGGAGCAGATCACTTCTCCAAGTGGAAAACTGTCTCACAAGGTGTTCCTCAAGGCTCAATCCTTGGACCCATTTTATTGCTGTTTTTTGTAAATGACTTGTCTCTCAATATAAATACTCATTTAACTTTGTTTGCAGATTATACTTCCGCCCTAATTGAAAATGAAAATTCTGACAATATACCACAGAATCTCATGAATATGTTAAGTAACGTGGAAACATGGTTCAGTCAAAATGGCTTAAGGCTAAACATTTCAGAAACCCACATGATGAGTTTTAAAACCAAACATTCAAAAACTGAAAAAATCTATGTCACTCACAACAATCAAAAAATGGAAGTACTTGACTCAGTCAGGTTCCTGAGAATAAACTTAGACAGAACTTTGAGTTGGAATTCTCATATAGAATATCTAGCAAATAAATTAAACAGCCTTGCATTTGCAATGGAAATTTTAGCCTGTGCCACTGATATGGCCACCAGGAAAATAGCATATTATAGCTACTTTGAATCGGTTATTCGATATGGAATAATTTTTTGGGGAAACTCAGGAAATGTTACACGAATTTTAAAGTTGCAAAAAAGAATCATTCGCAACATGTGCTCTGCACAGCCGAGGGCATCATGTCGACCATTATTTAAATACCTAAAAATATTAACTGTCCCCTCTTTATACATCTTTGAGGTGGTTCTTTTCCTATGCCGCAGAGCTGATCTATTAGGGGGGGGAAAAAAAAAAAAAAAAAAAAAAAAAAAAAAAAAAATTTTGAACACTCATATGACAAGACATAAAGAGAACTTTATGCTTACCTGTCATATCTTGAAACTTCATAACACAATAAAAGGGTGTGACATAATGAAGATGAAGATAAATATTTTAAAAAGCAAGTTACATGATTTTCTAATTGAACGATGCTACTGCTCTGCGGAAAATTTCATGAAGGACGAAGTGATACTTTCTCTACCCACACTTGCCACCAATATATCCTTATTCTCCCCTGCACATATGGTCGTTGTTAGTTCTTAGTCTGTTACTTAAATGTGCAACCAATTACAAACTACAAGAACCTAACAACAAAAACAATTACTCATCTGTGGGTAACTGATTTGTGGTGCACAGGTACACGTAAAGGAGATCTGATGTCTCAAGTTTTTGAGCTACAGATATTTTTGTAGCATGTAGGTTCTAGATGAGATTTACACATCCACACCAAGACTGAAACATGAAACTGTTTTTTGTGTGCCAAAAGCAGGAGCATGATCAGAGGCTGCAAGAAGGCAGCACAGAAACATTGACCAAAGTTTTCTGTGCCCCAAGTATTATAAAATTAATTTTTCTTTTTCTCTCCTTACATCAGACCTCAAAGTAGATTACTGAGGGTGTAATCCATAAAAGACAGTAATCCACACACTTCAGAAGATTCAGGCTGTTCTAAAGAATATAACATGCCACAGCACAGACAAAGTTATCTGAAACAGAGTGGCACAGACTGTGGAACAGTGATTATCGTCCTACTGATCGTACTTTGTGACACGCAATTAATACAGGCACTGCTTAGTGACTACTGCCTTCACTAAGTTACACCTGCAGGACATGGTTGGGCCTTAAGCAGCAAAACTGACTAATCTAAAATCATATGTTTCTCGGCTGTTATCGCTTACAGCCACTTCATGTTGTGCACACACTATAGTCAAGGCTAGGGGTTTTGTTATTGATCAGATTTATTAAACAGCAAGAGGAAAACACAAGACTGAAGTGCAACGACTGATTGTACCAATGATAGCTGCTGCTGCTGAAAAGAACCATAACTTTAGCAAGGAAACACAGTACTACACAACTAACTCTATTGTTGCCCATAGTGCTACATCAAATATTTATAAATGTGCTGCTACATCAGATGTTAACATTTGTCTGTGTTTAAGCGGGCATGTATGTATTTTAAAAACTTAATGTACTGTCCGCATACGTTTTTACATTTTTTGAAAATGTCGATATTTTTTTTTAGTTTTGGTGATTAGGATCTTTTGATTTTGGTTTTCATAACTTCTCATCAACAATTTATATGGTTTTTACTTCAGTTACAGAACTACATCATCATGGACTTATGTGGAAGAATCTATCAAATCTTTGTTTGATAAAAATATTGAAATTTATGATGAAAAGTGTTTTGATCAGTTTTCAAATTTAAAAAAGAAATTATGGACACTTATGATGGAAAATCCAGCCAAGCCAGGAGAAATGATGCAATTACATTGAGTCATCTAGTAGTGAAAAACAGTTTGGTGAATTAATTAAAACTGTGTATTTTTTTCCTTGAAGTGCAGCCCATAATGCTTGTTTGTTCTTAATACAACCACAGTGGGCAAAGGAGAGAAATAGACTGACAGTTGAATGGTAAAATTTTATTTTTGTCAACAAAAGGAACTTTTAAACAAGATTCAGTCCACTGAAAAATACACAAGGGATATGGAATCTAAAGTAAAGTAGGTTGAAAAATTAAGCAAATACAGAATATTAACCTTTGGAAATATAAACACTGATATAAGGCTTAAGACATCAAAACAGCTTTATCAACAGAATATGTCAAGACAGCATTAATAACAATCCACCAATGCAGTCATCCTGTCTTGAAGTCATCACCAATGTTGAAAAAGATCTGTATTAATTAGGGTTGTTCAATACTTACTTTCTTTCAGACAGTGAAGGTATATGGTTAAAGTTAAAAATTAATAACCCTCTATCTGACTGCCTCAAAGCAAAGCATATTAGGCTACTGTATGATCAAAATATTGACAACTACAGGATGCAGTTGCAGGTGATTTGATGGTATGACACCCTGCTTGAAAATGAGACTGGGATGCGTTTGCAGTTTTCATCAATGTGCTCCCAGACATTTTTAAGACTTGTTGCCCAAAGATTCTGAAAAGAAATACAACAGCCCGAAAACAGGACTGTACATCCAAGTGGTTCACACCCACTCTGCCAAGACTTTGAATATTAGTTATGATTTACTGTCATAAATAGAAAAATTATGATGCAGACAAAGCTAGTTGCATAGATTAAAAGAGTAAATACAGATCAGAAATCAGGTTAGCAAAGTGTAATGCAAATGACAATTACTTTAAAGAACTTGGAATATTGTTAGAAGGGAAACAGGGCAACTGAGAGCACAGGAAGACTGTATTTCTATCAAACTCAATGAAAAGTTTAACAAAAAGTTAGAAGTAGAATATATTTTAATAATCATTTTTAAGTGTTGTAGAGAAAATGTGATCCAGTTGTTCATTAGGAAATGCAAGGTTGTATACAGAAGAGGCAATACCTATGCAATTTGATAATATTGAAATTCATTATATTAAAATTAGAAACACAATAAATTTACTCAAAAGTAAAAGCTCACGTGGAATTGATGGTGTTACCAACACAGAACTAAAAGCTTGTTCTCAACAGATAAGTAGGACTGTCAGCCACATACGTAGTAGCTCACTGAAACATGGCATTTTTCTGGATAGACAAACATGCTATTGCTAAACCTTTGCATAAAAAAGGAGGTGAGTCTGCTGCTAATAACTACTGCCCAGTCTTATTTCTGACAGCTTTAACCCCTCCTCAACCCCCCCACCACCACCACCACCACCCCCTGCAGATTCAGTCGTTAGTTTAGACCTGAGGTTTTCCTGCCTGTCGTAAGAGGTGACTAAAAGAAGTATCCTTTTCAGCCTTCAGCATTATGGTCCCCTTTAGGGTTTGACCCCCTCACTTTCCAAATTTTTCAGAAGTGTGCGTATTTTGGGGAAGGACACCTTATGTGTTGCATCAAATATCTGTTGTGCACATAGACCTTCTTTACCTATTATTGTCATGGCTCTGTGACTCCACCCGTAATCCAGCAATTTGGGCGAGGACACCTTATGGGATGCATAATCTACATCTGGTGTCTGCTGTCTTCTTTCTCCCCCATGACAATACTGGATTTCTTTGCTGCCAATATCCAGCAAGGTAGCCAGTGTGTCGTGGACAGGCTGTCATGTACCCACTTGGTTTTACCTCCCTGACAACACAGGTATCACACTAATGATGCCTGAGATGCAAACTCCCCACATATGCCAAGTAGTAGATGCCCATCTACTTGGGGCATCAGGACTCCTGCCTTTGCTGGGGCTGGTCGGAGTGGGTCGAACCAGGGCAGATGACCTGCAGTCAAGTGGATCAAGTCATCTTTAGGTGGTGACCATATGGCCCCAGCAGTCTCTAACAAGGAAAATGTAGACTTCAGTGCCAAGAGATATGATCCCAAATCGTTTCTTTCCCTAGCTATGCCATGGGAGGAATGTAGGGCTACAGAAACAAGAGAGACATATTTGTCTTTGTACTTAGTTTGCAGCAGGACCAATGGGGACTCCTTTCTGGGTAGAAAGCCTCTGTTTTTCACAGAAAACCTAAAGGATAAGTTTGGAAGTGGTGGCACTGTACAAAATGCAAAGTGGGTCAGTCCAGATTGAGACAGCATCCCCAGCCCAGTCATGAGCATTGCTCGCCTGTGACACGCTGGCTGATATTCACGTTTTGATCACTCTCCATAAAAGCCTAAATATGGTCCAGGAGATTATTTTTCATCGAGACCTCCTGTTGCAGTCTGACGACGAGCTCCGTGCCAATTTACGATGGTGAGTCAAATGAAAACCTTGAATATTTTATAAAAATATTATTTATTGTGCAGAAGTGGTGCAAAGCTATATCACTTTTCAACATAATCTCCCCCACGCTCAATGCAAGTCCTACAGCGCTTCCAACGTGCATGAATTCCTTTAGAAAAAAATTCTTTTGGTAGTCTGCGCAACCACTAATGCACCGCGTGGCGTACCTCTTCATCAGAACGGAATTTCTTTCCTCCCATTGCGTCTTTGAGTGGTCCAAACATAGGGAAATCACTTGGGGCAAGGTCTGGTGAGTGTGGTGGATGAGGAAGACACTCAAAATGCAGGTCTGTGATTGTTGCAACTGTTGTACGGGCAGTGTGGGGTTTTGCATTGTCATGTTGCAAAAGGACACCTGCTGACAGCAATCTACTTCACTTTGATTTGATTGCAGGCCGCAGATGATTTTTTAGGAGATCTGTGTATGATGCACTGGTGACAGTGGTCCCTCTAGACATGTAATGCTCCAGAATGACGCCCTTTTCGTCCCAAAAGAGAGTCAGCATAACCTTCCCTCCTGATGGTTCTGTTCGAAACTTCTTTGGTTTTGGTGATGAGGAATGGTGCCATTCCTTGCTCGCTCTCTTCATTTCCCATTGGTGGAAGTGAACCCAGGTTTCATCCCCAGTAATGATTCTTGCAAGAAAGCCATCACCTTCTTGTTCAAAGCACCGAAGAAGTTCTTCACAAGCATAAACACGTCGTTCTCTCATTTCAAGAGTCAGCTGCAGACACTTTGTAAAACTGGAGCACATCATGCACAATGTGGTCTGCTGACCCATGACTAATCTGTAAACATGCTGCAATGTCATTCATGTGGAGTCACAAGTCGTTGTGCCTGACCTGGACGAGGAGCATCTTCCACTGAAGTCACACCATTTGCGAACTTCCTACTCCATTCGTAGACTTGCTGCTGTGACAAACATGCATCGCCATACTGAACCTTCATTCGTTGATGAATTTCAATAGGTTTCACACCTTCACTACCCTAAAACCGAATAACAGAACGCTGTTCATCCATGGTGCTAGTCGCAAGTGGGGCAGCCATCTTTATACTGATACTGCGACGGTATGTGTGCATCTGCACTATGCTGCCACCTACAGGCCATTGTGCATGCTGTTTGTAGCACGCTTACCAACTTGCAGGATAACGGCGCGAAATTTCGATTTGTTATTACAAATTTAAGGTTTTCATTTGACTCGCCCTCGTAGAATGATGTGGTGTTCACACCTCTCTTTTAGTACATGCCATCCTGAGCCATATAATACTCCATTCACTGAGTGGGAATTTCTGAGTGCCCTTGCAGATTGTCATGACACAACCCTCAGGCCAAATCGCATCCATCACCAAATGATTAAACATCCGTCAGTGGAGTACCAGCACCACCCCCTTGCTGTCTTCAACCTTATCTGGAGTCTTGGTGATGGCCGTTGCAGTGGCGAGAAAGTATCATCGTTCCAGTGCTAAAACCTGGTAAGAGCCCGCTGGATATGGATAGCTATCATCCAATTAGCCTCACCAACTTTCTGCTCAAGCTGCTCGAACGTATGGTGGCCCAGCGGTTGTGTTGTCTCCTTGAGGCTCTGGGCCATGTGGCTCCATCCCAGGGTGGTTTTCGCCAGGGTCGCTACACCACTGACAACTTAGTATACCTGGTATCTGCCATCCAAACGGCCTTTCGCCGCAATCATCACCTTATTGCCGTCTTTATTTACCTGATGAAACCCTAAGACACCACTTAGTGATACCACATCCTTGCTACATTGCACAAGTGTGGTCTCTGGTTCAAGTCAGTGCTTTACACAGGTCTCCCATATCTAAGCGAGTGGGATCCTAAAGGGCTCTTTACTGAAGGTCCCACTCTTTTTAGTGGCCATTAATGGTCTTGCAGCAGCTGTGGGGTCCTCAGTATCACACTTCTTATATGCTGACAACTCTTGTATTTCCTTTTGCTCATATATTATCGGTATGACTGAATGTCGACTGCAGGGAGCCATATGAAAGGTGCAGTCATGGGCGACGTTTGTCATGCACTTCTGTCGCCGTCGTACAGTTCACCCACACCCACAGCTTTATTCTGATGACCATCTCCTTGATCTTGTGCACTCTTATGGCTTTTCAGGACTGGTTTTTGATGCCCGCTTGACTTGGCTTCTCCATCTTCGTCACCTTAAGCAAAAGTGCTGGCAGCACCCTAACATTCTTCAATGCCTGAGTCACAGTGACTGGGGTGCAGATCGCCCTACACTGTTGCATCTGTACAAAGCCCTTGTACAGTAGTGCCTTGTCTTTGGGACCCTGGCGTATGGTTCAGTGTTGCCCTCAACATTGCGGATGCTGGACCCTATACACCACTGTGGAGTTCGACTAGCGATGTGAGCTTTCCCAACAAGACCTGTAAACAGCCTACTCATGGAAGCTGGGGTTACTTCATTGTGGATCAGGTGACAACAACTGCTTGTGAATTGTACTGAGCACATTCACAGCTTGCCTAAACATCCAAATTTCTGTCTCTTTTTCCCTAACATGGCGATTCATCTGCCGCAATGGCGGCCCACATCAGGGATTACAATTGCAATCTGTGTCCAATCCCCTCTCACTGAGTTCGAGTCTTTTCCTATACCACCTCTCCTCTGGGTCCACTCACATACACCTCCGTGTTGTATACCTCGATCACAGCTTCATCTGGACCCCTGACAAGTCCCAGAAGACTCAGTTCACCCTGCGGCCTCCTGCCAGCTGTTTCTCTCTATTCTTGACGTGTCCCGGAGTTCAGACGTAGTTAACACTATTGGCTCGATGGTTGTTGGTCATGTTGGGTCCGCTTATGCTCATGCAGGACCCAATGAACAGTGCTACAGTGCTCCTCGCCAGATGGCTGCAGTGTTTCCAGTGCAGACCTGGTAGTCATCTCTCGCACTTTTGAGCATATCAGTTGCTGCATTGGGGAGTCCCTCCTCACTTGTAGCTCGCCTTGTGTGCCCTACATGGTCTCTCCCTGATTTTTCGCAACAAGTTATGTATGGTAAAGGAGATGACGAAAGTACGGGGTCCTCCATGTGAGCCCTTCGTAAGGACTTTATTGTCCTTTGCTGGCTCCTCATTGATCATACTTCACTGACTCTCAGTCACCAGCTATGATGTGAAGACCCACCTCGGTGTCGCTGTGTTTCACATTCGACAGTGGTCCACATCTCGTTGGACTCCCCAAATTTAGTCACCTGAGGCGGACTCTTAACCTTCCTGATGCACAACCTTCGCTGTTAGGTGACAGTGTCTCAATGGCTGATTTTGTCTTAAGTTTTATTTGAGAAGGTGGTTTTTATCACCCAATCTACGGGAGGGCATCCGGATTTCTCTCCCCTTCACCCTACCTGCATTTTAACTCTTCCTAACTGCCTCTGGTGCTGTCAGTTCGACTTTATGTTCGTCTTTTCACCATCTGTGTTTCTCTTACCTTGTATTTTTAGGCTGGAGATTGTAGTGTGTTGCAGAGTGGCTGCCTCATGCTTGTTTACTCTTGCAATCAGCCAGCCCAGGCTGTGTGTTATATTGTTTTAACATTTTCTATTGCATTTTTCCTTATAGTTAATGTTTTCAGTTATGGCTTGCTACTTTCGCTTTTTCCTTCAGTGTGGTTGCACACTTAGTTTTACGCATTTTGTTCCTTCCCTGTGTGAGTTAACGAGCATTTCGCTCTCATTTAAGTACCGGTATATGGCCGAAAGAGACAGCCTCCAGGAATTGTGCAACGAACCCTCTCATCCAGGACCGTGTGCCACAAAGAGCGCAGATTTGCCACAAAATGGGATAATTCACAGGCGTCTATTGTGCTGAATGAGGCCTAAGCGCTGTAGTGTGCGAGTGAGACAGACGAGAACCTACAACATAGGGAAACCCCATAGAAACTGTTTGTGGCCAGGGAGATGTAGCAGTGTTAAATATGGCGGACCTAAGATTGGCCATAAAGAAAAACATTTATGAAAACTATTTAATTCTTTAGTAATTCAGGGAATGAATCCATACTAATTTTAATCTACCATCATTCATAAATTTGATCCCAGTAAAACTTGAATATTGATCATACCTACGATAGTTTAGGATTTACTGTTAAAGTGAAATTAACAGGTTTTGTAACAATGGCCTGAATGCCAAAATCTGAATGCTTTGGTCGATCTTAACGATTGACATTTCATATAGAAGTGCATCGTTAAAATGGCACATGTTGTAAGTATCAACTCTGTAAGATTATTTGTTTAAAAGATATGGTAAATTTAAATGATCAGTATTTTCAGTTAAGCATCAGATCATCATTTTCTCCCAAAAAAAAAAAAAAAATTATTGAATCATTGGGCATAGAATATTTGTTGTAAAGTTTAGTGCCTAATAGTTACTTTTGTTCTTTATTTATTTATCAGAAAGCACATTGGTGGAAGGCTACCGGCCGTGACATTAAAAGTTAAGAAGGAAATTGTATTGGTTTTATATAAAAGAATGTAATGTTTATTATTTAATGGATATTATTGTTTCTTTATTTAGAACGTGAAAGTGGTCAAGCTTTGATTATTTAAATGTGTTAAAATGTAAAATAATATAGAATGAGCTGTATCCAATCAGACGGACGGCTTCAGGAAAGGGAACTGCACTAGTCAGTTGAGCTAGGATGTTCGGCGCGGGAAACGCGGCCGGGGACAGGCTGGTGGAGACGCGAAAGTGGACAGTCGGTCTTTAGGTAGCTAGAAAGTGAAAAAACTTAGAAAAATTCGCGTTGTGTGATATCGCGGGACTTAGTCGCTGCCCAGTGAGCAGCCGTGTGCCTGGTGTGAGCTCTAGCTTTTCGCATTGTTATCCAGGTGGAGTATTGGACTTGTGATTTGCGATGAGATTGTGAATAATCGAACTGTGTCAAATGGATATACCCTCAAGTGCAACAGTAATTCTAAATATGACCACTTTCACTATTAGTTTACTTTCTGAATAAACATTATTGTAACCAAATCGCAATTGTGTGGCCTCTATGATGCATGGGTCGTTAATTTAGTTCCCCATATTATAATTACTGTTGTTATATGATATATTAATGTTGTATGTTTCATTCAATTTCGCATGTGAGCCCAAACATCTTTGGAATGTTAGCTTGCACCTGATTTAAGGCAACAGGATTCTTTTGGGGTATGATTTAATCCAGGGCCTGTGTGACTACAGAAAAAGGGAATGATGGCCATGCATTTTAGTGCCTTTACCATACTGACCAACTAACTGACACTTTTATCCAAAATTCTTGAAAATATCATCTATTCAACAGTAGCTTCATATATTTGTAAAAATGTAGGGTTTTCAGAATTGCTCTTCAACAGAAAATGCTATATGTGTTTTCACTGATCAGATATTAACCCATTGAGACATACTGTGCTCTCTCAAAAGCTTTTGACTGTGTGAATCACGAAATTCTTCTAGATAAGGTTAAGAATTGTAGTATGAGTGAAACAGTGCACAAATTGCTTAATTCATATTTAACTGCAAGAATGCAGAAGGTTGAAATTAACGGTACAGATAGTCTGAAAAAAATCAACAGAGTCCTCTAACTGGGGAGATATCAAGAATAGTGTCCTACAGGGTTCAGTCTTAATATATATTAATGATCTGCCACTGTATGTTCATGAAGATACAAAGCTAGTTATTTTTGCTGATAATACAAGTATAGTATTTACACTTAAAAAAACATGAATTAACTCAGAAAGTTGTAAATAATATCTTTCAGAATTTATTAAGTGGTTCTCTGCAAATGTACTCTCACTAAATTTTGAGAAAATACAATATATACAGTTCTGTACAGTAAATGGCACAACACCATTGATAAATATAGACTTTGAAGCGAGGTCTGTCGCTAAGACAGAATATTCAAAATTTCTGGGTGTGTGCATTGATGAGAGATTGAATTGGAAGAGGCACATCGATGATCTGCTGACATATTTGGATTCAGCTACTTATGCTATCAGGGTTACTGCAAATTTTGGTGATAAACATATCAGTAAATTAGTCTACTATATCTGTTTCCTTTCACTGCTTTCATACAGCATCATTGCATAACAGCTCATAATCAGAGTAATAGCTTAAGCCACTCAAGGTCACCTTGCAGATATTTATTTAACGAATTAGGGATATTCACAATGCCTCTAGAATACATATATTCATTTATGGAATTTGTTATTGATAACCCATCCCAATTCAAAAAGAAGAGCAAAGTGTATAGCTACAACACTAGAAAAAAGGATGATCTTGACTATTCTGAGTTAAATCTGACTTTGGCACAGAAAGGGGTAAATAATGCTCCCACAAAAATTTTTGGTCATCTACTAAATAGCATTAAAAGTCTGACAGATAGTCAACCAGCATTTAAAAACAAATTTATTTAATTTCTACATGGCAATGCCTTCTATTCAATTGATTAATTATTAGATATGAACTAGGGAAAAAAGTTAAATTGCGTAAGGAAAACTTACATTGCACATCATTATGAAATGTCGTATCCATGATCTGTGCTAAAAGTATTAATGTAATGTAATATATTATAATACAATGTAAATTAATAAATCCCACAACAAGTGTAAAGTTGCTTGGAATGTTGTAAAGAGTGAACTGGAGAGAAACGAGAATTATAAAAGTGATGACTGTAATGTTAGTATCACACCAGATGAATTGAATGCGTATTTTGTTAATGCTTATGATATAAGGTCCTCTTTTGCAACTGAGTCAAATAATAGATATTAACAGTACCTAACGGATGCTATCCATTTCCTACAATATTCTGAACATATTTGTCCTACATGTGAATGGAAAGAGGTTCATTTATGTGATATCAGTTGCAAAATTAAGCGACTCAAAAGCAGAGGACATTCATAGTTTATCTAATTTTGCAATTTAAAAAATTTAAAAATAGAGAGACATAATAGCACACCCACTCTGTTTACTTATAAATTGGATGTTTACTAGTGGTAGTTTCCTTGCATGTTTAAAAGTGACAGTGGTCACACTATAACACTACTGGCAGCGTGTGCTACCTGTTTCCTAATAACTAAACTTCTAGTCCTGTCACAGGAAAGACAAGTATGACGCAGAATGCATAATGCCAAATATTGACCTTAAAATGCAGTAAGCGTTACCCTCTGGGAGGAATTTTGCTGTTTGACTGTGATTTAACCTAACGGATAGAGGGAATCAAACCTGAATTTCGTAAGGGTGGCAGTTATCAGAAAGCAGAAAGATTATAATTTAGAAAATAATGAAAGTGGTAAAAGTTTACGTAAATGAAAAGAAAAAAAACGGCCGCCAGCCTAGTTAGGCATAATAATGTGCAAACATTATTCTCAATTGATTTGTATATACTCTTGTAAAAGCAACTTTCATAAATTCTTTCTTAGTAAAGTGCAATGAGCACCTACTACAACCAGACGAACTACACAGTGGTTAGCAATAATTATCATCAGCATAGGTTAGTTGTTGAAACAGTTGCGCAATAGTGGTGGCAAGCATGTGGCAGCTATCTGTTCCCCTCTGGCGGTGTAATGCTGTACTTCATTTCTTCTTGGCGACGAGTTAATCATTTTTAGAGCAATTCCAAATGCGAGAGCACCATTTTACAGCCAGAAACACATCCAAGGCTATTTCACCATATATTTGGTTTCAGAGCACCTCGCTTGACACCCGCGGTGTTGACTATGCGACTGCTAGCCACTGCCTGCCTACCGTGTTCTCTCTCTTGCCGCCCAGATTGATCGCCACTTCCACATTTTCTTGCACGCCACGCCCCTTCCATAGTGGAGGAGGTTCTCTATGCCTTTTACGTTACATCACATAATTTCCCTAAGTGCGAACCATTTATTTACCTACAATTTTGTCTTAACAAACAGACATATTTAATAAAATCCCATTACTTAAACACACTATTAAGCTAAACAAATTATACATCATTAAGATCCATTTCCTTCCAACAATTCAAAGAACTCAACTCATAAAAAATAAATACTCCATAGTTACATACAATTAATTACACTGTACCAATTACTCACAATTAATAATGGAGTTACAACACCACTATACAAAAAAAGAAATATATCATGCCCAAGTAATTATCAACTAATTTCTCAAATACCCATTCTATCATAAGTAGCAGAGCGCTGCATGCAACTCCAAATCCATAAGCATCTACACAGTGCCAAGAGAACTACATGAAATAGAATCGTCATAACTTCTGAATGGCTTGCATTAGGATGCTCAAACTGCGCAGTGTCCACAGGGCATGATTGGAATTAGTATGCACATTATGGTTTGGTTTAGTGACTAAAGCCACTTTCATTTAGATAGGTTTGTCAATAAGCAAAATTGGCGCATTTGGGGAACTGAGAATCCGCAATTCACCATCGAGAGTCTCTTCACCCTCAATGGGTGACTGTGTGGTGGGCAATGTTCAGTCACGGAATAATTGGTGCGATATTCCTTGATAGCATGGTGACTACTGACCAGTACATGAAGGTTTTGGAAGATGATTTCATACCCATTATTCAAAGTGACCCTGATTTCGAAAAAAATGCGGATCATGCGATGCCCCACTTGTAGACCTCAGTAAAGCTTTTGACTCTGTCACCCACAGAATTCTGTTAAAAAAGCTCTACTCTTATGGTTGTAATGACAAAATTCTATCTCATATTACGTCTTATCTGAGTGAGACAAAACTAATGTTACGTTAAAAAAATCATGTACTCTGGGTGTAACACACAGTGCACCACAAGTTTGTGCTTGGAGCCTTGCTTTTCATAATTTATAGAAATTATTTGTCCAATAAGATACCATACAAGTCCACACTACTCGCATATGTCGCCATCTTTCTTACAGTTGATAGTGCCTTTGAGACACTCAAGCAGAAAAGTACAGAACAAATCATAATATCCAGTATATGGTTCAGAGCAAAGGAATTACAAATTAATCATTCTAAAACTGTAAATGTTCTTTTTAGTCTATGTAACAATGACAACTGCAGTACCTCATTTAAGCTTCTTGGCATTCATCTTGATCCAAAACTAACTTGGCAAACTTACAATAACTATGTATGCAAAATTTAACCTGAGTCACTTATCTGCTAATTAAACTTAGCACTTGGGTGTGTTTTTTGTTTTTTTTTTTTTTTTTTTTTTTGTCACAGCCACCTCACATATGCAGTGCTGTTATGGGGCCAACTACTCTGGAGCAAAATAGTTTTTATTTGTCAGAAAAAGACCATTAGGTGCATTGCTTGAGTAAGAAAACATGTGTCATGCATAGAATCCTTTAAAAAGCTCAAAATACTGACACGTGCATCACTGTGTATTCTCAGCTGCTTCGTCCACATTAAGGAAAACCAAGACCGCCATGAACTATGAAAGTCTGTACATAACCATGACACACATGGACATTTGGGTTACTGCACTTAAGGAAACCCAAAACATTTACACGTAGAAAGGGATACGATTATTTAAAATGTTACCACCTACAGCACACAGAGTATTGCTGAATGTCTTCAGAAATATTATAAAAAGGTGGCTTGAACAAAACGCCTTCTATATAATAGAAGAATTTAAAATATGTAATAAAAATGATCTGATCTACTCAAGCTGATGTACGATATGACCACTATATTACTTGAGTTATTACGAAAATGGTATTGTATCATGCTGTTGGGTTTTGTTTTCATAATGATATTTAATGATTAATATGTATCAAGTATATCTCATTTATATTTGTTAAAATGTTTTTCTCAGCATGTTTATTGTGTTATGTATACTGTTTCTCCTTTTGTCTTTCTGTATGACACATTTATATTTAATTATTACAAAATGTGTGCAGTAAAAACCATATATATTCCTTGAACATGTTAAAATGTATGACATATTATGTAGCTATGTAAAATGTCAACATCAATTTCATGGAAATTGCTTAAAGATGGATCAAATCAAAATCATCATTGTACTGTGGTTGGAATTGTGTTAAGCATTAACAACACAATTTTCACCACCAGTTGTAATTAATTATCAATCCGCGACTTTTTTATCATTAGCATTTTAGGATATTCACCAAAGCCACACAGAGGGCACAACTTCAAAAGTTTAATTATGAGTTAAGCAAAAGAACACACACTACACTGCAACCACTCTATATCCAAGTTTTAATGACTTCCACAATACAAAATCAAATTAGGTCTACATACACGGGCATGCAGCTTTACTGTATGGTTAAATGATGATGGCGTCCTCTTGGGTAAAATATTCCGGAGGTAAAATAGTTCCCCATTCGGATCTCCGGGCGGGGACTACTCAAGAGGACGAAGTTATCAGGAGAAAGAAAACTAGAGTTATACGGATTGGACTGTGGAATGTCAGATCCCTTAATCGGGCAGGTAGGTTAGAAAATTTAAAAAGGGAAGTGGATAAGTTAAAGATAGATATAGTGGAATTAAGTGAAGTTCGGTGGCAGGAGGAACAAGACTTTTGGTCAGGTGAATAGAGGGTTATAAATACCAAATCAAATAGGGGTAATGCAGGAGTCGGTTTAATAATGAATAAAAAATAGGAGTGCAGATAAGCTACTTCAAACAGCATAGTGAACGCCTTATTGTGCCCAAGATAGACACGAAGCCCACGCCTACTACAGTAGTACAAGTTTATATCCCAACTCACTCTGCAGATGACGAAGAAATTGAAGAAATCTATGATGAAATAAAAGAAATTATTCAGATAGTGAAGTCATGGGGGAATGGAATTCGGTAGTAGGAAAAGGGAGAGAAGGAAACGTAGTAGGTGAATATGGATTGCGGCTAAGAAATGAAAGAGGAAGCCGCCTGGTAGAATTTTGCACAGAGCACAACTTAATCATAGCTAACACTTAGTTCGAGGATCATGAAAGAAGGTTGTATACATGGAAGAACCCTGGAGATACTAAAAGGTTTCAGATAGATTATATAATGGTAAGACAGAGATTTAAGAACCAGCTTTTAAATTGTAAGACATTTCCAGGGGCAGATATGGACTCTGACCACAATCTATTGGTGAAGAAACAGCTAGTAAAAATCCTTGGGTGACAGAAGAAATATTGAATTTAATTGATGAAAGGAGAAGACATAAAAATGCAGTAAATGAAGCAGGCAAAAAGGAATACAAACGTCTCAAAAATGAGATCGACAGGAAGCGCAAAATGGCTAAGCAGGCATGGCTAGAGGACAAATGATAGGATGTAGAGGCTTATCTGCCGGCCGAAGTGGCCGTGCAGTTAAAGGCGCTGCAGTCTGGAACCGCAAGACCGCTACGGTCACAGGTTCGAATCCTGCCTCGGGCATGGATGTTTGTGAT
Source organism: Schistocerca serialis cubense (assembly GCF_023864345.2). Taxonomy (NCBI): domain Eukaryota; kingdom Metazoa; phylum Arthropoda; class Insecta; order Orthoptera; family Acrididae; genus Schistocerca; species Schistocerca serialis. Next base: position 390,795,976 of record NC_064640.1, read on the forward strand.
GTCCTTAGGTTAGTTAGGTTTAACTAGTTCTAAGTTCTAGGGGACTAATGACCTCAGCAGTTGAGTCCCATAATGCTCAGAGCCATTTGAACCGTTTTTTTTAGAGGCTTATCTCACTAGGATTAAGATAGATACTGCCTACAGGAAAACAAAAGAGACCTTTGGAGAAAAGAGAACCACTTGTATGAATATCAAGAGCTCAGATGGAAACCAAGTTCTAAGCAAAGAAGGTAAAGCAGAAAGGTGGAAGGAGTATATAGAGGGTCTATACAAGGGCCTGGTACTTGAGGGCAATATTATGGAAATGGAAAAGGATGTAGATGAAGATGAAATGGGAGATGTGGTACCGCGTGAAAAGTTTGACAGAGCACTGAAGGACCTAAGTCGAACAAGGCCCTGGGGGTAGACAATATTCCATTAGAGCTACTGACAGCCTTGGGAGACCTGACAAAACTCTACCATCTGATGAGCAAAATGTATGAGACAGACGAACTACCCTCAGACTTCAAGAAGAATATAATAATTCCAATCCCAAAGAAAGCAGGTGCTGACAGATGTGAAAATTACCGAACAATCAGTTTAATAAATCGCGGATGCAAAATACTAACGCAAATTCTTTACAGACGAATGGAAAAACTGGTAGAAGCCGACCTCGGGGAAGATCAGTTTGGATTCCGTAGAAATATTGGAACACATGAGGCAATACTGACTCTACGACTTATCTTAGAAGCTAGATTAAGCGAAGGCAAACCTACGTTTCTAGTATTTGTAGACTTAGAGAAAGCTTTTGACAATGTTGACTGGAATACTCTCTTTCAAATTCTGAAGGTGGTAGGGGTAAAATGCAGGGAGCGAAAGACTATTTACGATTTGTATAGAAACCAGATGGCAGTTATAAGAGTCGAGGGACATGAAAGGGAAGCAGTGGTTGGGAAGGGAGTGAGACAGGGTTGTAGCCGCTCCCCAATGTTATTCAATCTGTATATTGAGCAAGCAGTGAAGGAAACAAAAGAAAAATTCGGAGTAGGTATTAAAATCCATGGAGAAGAAATAAAAACTTTAAGGTTCGCCGATGACATTGTAATTCTATCAGAGACAGCAAAGGACTTGGAAGAGCAGTTGAACAGAATGGATAGTGTCTTGAAAGGAGGATATAAGATGAACATCAACAAAAGCAAAACGAGGATAATGGAATGTAGTCGAATAAACTCGGGTGATGCTGAGGGAATTAGATTAGGAAATGAGACACTTAAAGTAGTAAAGGAGTTTTGCTATTTGGGGAGCAAAATAACTGATGATGGTCGAAGTAGAGAAGATATAAAATGTAGACTGGCAATGGCAAGGAAAGCGTTTCTGAAGAAGAGAAATTTGTTGACATCGAGTATACAGGGTGTTACAAAAAGGTACGGCCAAACTTTCAGGAAACATTCCTCACACACAAATGAAGAAAAGATGTTATGTGGACATGTGTCCGGAAACGCTTAATTTCCATGTTAGAGCTCATTTTAGTTTCGTCAGTATGTACTGCACTTCCTCGATTCACCGCCAGTTGACCCAATTGAAGGAAGGTAATGTTGACTTCGGTGCTTGTGTTGACATGCGGAAGACCTAGAACGACGAGGACACCTGCAATGGACGAGGCAATTCTTCGTGCAGTTGACGATAACCCTAATGTCAGCGTCAGAAAAGTTGCTGCTGTACAAGGTAACGTTGACCACGTCACTGTATGGAGAGTGCTATGGGAGAACCAGTTGTTTCTGTACCATGTACAGCGTGTGCAAGCACTATCAGCAGCTGATTGGCCTCCACGGGTACACTTCTGCGAATGGTTCATCCAACAATGTGTCAATCCTCATTTCAGTGCAAATGTTCTCTTTACGGATGAGGCTTCATTCCAACGTGATCAAATTGTAAATTTTCACAATCAACATGTGTGGGCTGACGAGAATCCGCACGCAATTGTGCAATCACGTCATCGACACAGATTTTCTGTGAACGTTTGGGCAGGCATTGTTGGTGATGTCTTGATTGGGCCCCATGTTCTTCCACCTACGCTCAATGGAGCACGTTATCATGATTTCATACGGGATACTCTACGTGTGCTGCTAGAACATGTGCCTTTACAAGTACGACACAACATGTGGTTCATGCACGATGGAGCTCCTGCACATTTCTGTCGAAGTGTTCGTACGCTTTTCAACAACAGATTTGGTGACCAATGGATTGGTAGAGGCGGACCAATTCCATGGCCTCCACACTCTCCTGACCTCAACCCTCTTGACTTTCATTTATGGGGGCATTTGAAAGCTCTTGTCTACGCAACCCCGGTACCAAATGTAGATACTCTTCGTGCTCGTATTGTGGACGGCTGTGATACAATACGCCATTCTCCAGGGCTGCATCAGCGCATCAGGGATTCCATGCGACAGAGGGTGGATGCATGTATCCTCGCTAACGGAGGACATTTTGAACATTTCCTGTAACACAGTGTTTGAAGTCACGCTGGTACGTTCTGTTGCTGTGTGTTTCCATTCCATGATTAATGTGATTTGAAGAGAAGTAATAAAATGAGATCTAACATGGAAAGTAAGCGTTTCCGGATACATGTCCACATAACTTATTTTCTTTCTTTGTGTGTGAGAAATGTTTCCTGAAAGTTTGGCCGTACCTTTTTGTAACACCCTGTATATTTAAGTGTCAGGAAGTCTTTTCTGAAAGTATTTTTATGGAGTGTAGCCATGTATGGAAGCGAAACATGGACGATAAATAGTTTGGACAAGAAGAGAATAGAAGCTTTCGAAATGTGGTGTTACAGAAGAATACCGAAGATTAGATGGGTAGATCATATAACTAATGAGGAAGTATTGAATAGGATTGGGGAGAAGAGAAGTTTGTGGCACAACTTGACTAGAAGAAGGGATCGGTTGGTAAGACATGTTCTGAGGCATCAAGGGATCACCAATTTAGTATTGGAGGGCAGCGTGGAGAGTAAAAATCTTAGAGGGAGAGCAAGAGATGAATACACTAAACAGATACAGAAGTATGTAGGTTGCAGTAGGTACCGGGATATGAAGAAGCTTGCACAGGATAGAGTAGCATGGAGAGCTGCATCAAACCAGTCTCAGGACTGAAGGCCACAACAACAACACACAAAATATAAAATTTCATGGCGAATCTTGGTTTCATGTGGGTATTTCACTGGTGTACTATGTTTATGCTGCCATAGAACTCATTTTCACAGATTCAGTGAATTCCACATTACAACATTAACAAACACGAAGTATTGAATGTCAAGGTGAATCATGGATTTGTGGGGATAAAAGGAGGCATTGTCATTTGGTTGATTTGGGGGAAGGGACCAAACGTTGCGGTCATTGGTCCCATTGAGCCAGAATTTGCCTGAAGTGATTTAGAGAAATCACTGAAAACATAAATCAGGATGCCAAGATGCTGATTTGACACGTTGTCCTCTCGAACGCGAATCCAATTTGCTAACCACTGCACCACCTCGCTCGGTAAAGGGAGGCAAACACAAAGTTTCACGGTTTGCCTAACTGGAACTCCCAACCGTTTCGTGGTGAATATTTGTTTTGTTTATTCAGTCATTTCGTGACACACAAATGTTTTGTAAACGTCAGAAGTTAATTTCCAGTCGATTCGCGCGGAACGTTTTCATTGGTTGATGGTAACTTCGTTCTAATTGGTTGACTGCACTGTCAATAGTTATCTTTTGAATGGAATGTATTTTTGGTCAAGGAAATAAGCGCATGTCTGATTCGTTCACAGCAAGCGAGTGTGCTTCACTCTTTCATTTCGATTCAACAGTGCTGTTGCTCATCCAGAACTGCGCTACTCCTAAAGTTGCAGGTTTCTAATCCTGCCTCGGGTATGGATGTGTGTGATGTCCTTAGGTTAGTTAGGTTTAAGTAGTCTATGGGACTGATGACCTCAGATGTTAAGTCCCATAGTGCTTAGAGCCATTTGAACCACTTTGCTGTTGCTCACCTCAAGATGGGCGTCACTGGCTTCCCTTGTCTGGTACATTAGAGCTGTGACCTTCTCCACCCAACTTTGCCATCGAGTGTTTGAAAGCTTGTTCACCGCTAAAGCTGGTACGCTGCTCATAAATTTCCCACCTCTGAGTGGATGCACCGAAAAAAAATTTACATTCTTTGAATTACACCAAAACATGTGAGTGCTTTTGTTGTAGATTCTGCTGCATATGATAACACAAGATGGATATAAGATGCTCTTGCATTGCACTTTAGAATTCTAGCTTAAACACCGCTTCGATAACCTTTCATGTGGTGTCACCGCCAGACACTACACTTGCTAGGTGGTAGCTTAAATCGGCCGCTGTCCATTTAGTACATGTCGGATCCGCGTGTCGCCACTGTGTGATCGCAGACCGAGCGCCACCACAAGGCAGGTCTCGAGATACGATATAGCACTCGGCCCCAGTTGTACGACGACATTCGAGGGTTGGATTCCCTCTCTTCTTCATCGAAGAGTTTCACTGCCTGGGCTACTCTCAGGGTGCACCTTCGATGTGGAAGCTTCCCGCCGTTTCCTTGCCGTGTCGTCTGCTTGCCGTCCATACTGCTCGCCGTCCGGCCCTCCTCGCCGCCGCCTGCCGGTGCTCGCCGCCGCCGCCGCTTGGTCGCAGCCTTCCGGTCCTCGCCGCCGCCGTCGCCGCCTGCCGGGCCTCGCCGCCGCCGCCTGGTCGCCGCCTGCCGGGCCTCGCCGCCGCCGCCTGGTCGCCGCCTGCCGCCGCCGCCGCCTGCCGGTCGCCGCCGTCGCCGTCTGCGCCGCCGTTTGGTCACCGCCTTCCGGTCCTCGCCGCCGCCGCCGCCGCCGTCGCCGCCTGCCGGAGCTCGCCGCCGCCGTCGCCTGCCGGTGCTCGCCGCCGTCGCCTGCCGCCTGCCGGTGCTCGCCGCCGCCGCTGCCGCCGCCTGCCGCCGCCGCCGTCTGGTCGCCGCCGCCGCCCTTCTCGCGCGTCGCCGCCATGTCCCAACCCACCACCACCACCACTATCATTTTCACCTATCCTTCCGCTGCTCCAACCACCATCACATGGAGCTCCTCCTCCACCCCACTTCCCGTCCTTCCTTCTCTCCCTGTCCACCCCACCCCTGCACCACTTTCGGCTGTAACCACCCCCAACTCTTCCTCCCATATCACTGTCGCCCCATCGACAGCTACTGACTTTCCGCCGCTCCCTGCACCGCCTCCGACAGGCTCCAAGCCAGCACGGATCTCTGCTCGACGTTCCACAGTCTCAGTGACACCCACGCCCCCTCCGTCTGCGTCATCCGCTGCTCAGGGTGGTCCTGCCCCCCGCCATCTCCCCCTGCAACCCGTACCCCTGCCCCCTCTCCACCCGGTCGTGCCCACGAAACCTTCAAAGCGCCCGAATGTTGACCCTTCCCCCGCAGTCTCCTCCAAAAAAACCCCCAACCCCAGTGACCCACCCACCCCCATGGACGCGGCTCCGACCCCCGCCCCCGCCCCACCTGCCACCCACACCTTTGTACTCTCCAATCCTGACCCACAATTCCTTGATGCCCGCTCCCTCAGCCTCGCCATCCGGAAATACTACCCCAATGCTCCCATCTCCCAACTGATTCCTCGCAAGGACTCGGTCCTCATCAAATCCCCCAGTGCTTCCCTCCACACCGATCTCCTCTCCCGCATCCCCCGTATCCAATTTGGCCAACGTGCAACCCTCACCCCCTACCACACCCCGTCCTCTCCCCATCAGCCTCAACCTCCCCGGCGTCCGCCAACCTTCACCGCTGTGATCACGAAGCTTAGCCCCGTGATCACGGAGGCTGAGGTGTTGGCGGAACTCAACTCCCGGCCCGACATTGAAATCCGCTCGGCCCGTCGCATCTTCAATGATGCCGGGCCGACTTTTCTCATGCGGATATTCACCGAATCCTCCTCCTCCATTGACCGCCTCCTCACCGAGGGAGCCCTCATCTACAATCAGCGCCATAAGGTGGACCCCTCCCGTTCCCCCGTCCAATCCTTCCGCTGCCAACGCTGTCTCACCTACAACGACCACATTACCTCTGCCTGCAGGAACCCCCCTACTTGTCCCCACTGCAAAGCTTCCCACTTCCTCAAGCATTGCCCCAACCTCACCTCTCCCCCCCTCCTGCAACACTTGCAACGAACCACATCCTACCTACTCCTCGAAGTGTAAAGCGAAACCTCCACCAGTAACCCCTGAGCTCACCGTGCCTGTCCGTCCTGTTGATGACCCCATCCACCCCAACAACTCGCTCCGCCCTCCCCCTACTGCTGAGGACATCATCCGTTTCACCACCGTTGTGCTCCAAAACATCCACCCCTTCCAGCGCTCACACACTCTTTCCCAAATCGCCCTCGCTGCCCATTCCATCTTCCATCTTACCACCTATGCCACATACTCCCACAACCAGGCCCACTTCACCTTCACCCCCCTCACCACCCTTGTCTAACTCTCCACTCCCATGGTACTACAACCGTACCGTATCCTGTACCACAACATTTGCTCCCTGCCCACCCACAAACTCCTCTTCCTCCACACCCTCCATCAGCACCGCGTGGATGCCTTCATCCTAAATGAAACCTTCCTGCAACCCCGTATCTCCGTCTCCACGGCTCCTTACACTCTACACTGCACCGATAACCCGTACCCTCTCGCGCGTGGCGGAGTTGCTATAGGCTACCTCAAGCACCTCCCTGTCCGGCCCCAACCTCTCCTTAACAATCCTGCCGAGCATCTCACCCTCAGCCTCTTCTTCCCCACCCTTACCATCACCTGTGCCACCATTTATGTCCGCCCTCGCACCCCCATCCCGTACGATTTCCTGGCCCACATTGACCACACCTTCTCCACCTACGTGATTGCCGCCGACCTCAATATCCACAGCCGTGATCCTGCCGACCTCCGGCGGTGGCATCAGTTTCTCACCACTCTCCAGGGAGACCTGGTTCCCCTGCCTCAGCACACCCGGCCCGAATCCAACACCACTCCTGATGTGGTCCTTGCCTCTCCAAACCACCTTGGGCGCATCACCGCGGATGTCCTTGACCTCATTGGCAGTGACCATGCTCCTGTCCTCCTCACTATCTCTAACGGTCGCCATCCCCGCCACGCTCCTCGCCCTGACGTCCCTCCTAAACTTGTCCATGATTACTCCCGTGCCAACTGGGATGCCTACCGGGATTCCATTCACACCCAGGTTGACGGCCACGACCTTACCCTCCAGTCTCCTGATGACATCGCTCGCGCTGCTGCCTTCCTGCACCAGACATTGTCTGACGCCGTCGCCACCCATATCCCCACCAAAGCCATCCACCCTCACCGCCCCGCCCTGCCTCCACAGGCCGTCCTTCTCCTTCGAGAGTCCCGCCGCCTCTACCGCTCTTTTCTCCACACTCGTGACCGGGATACACTTACCCGCCACCGGCAATTACAGCGACACATCCGCAACCTGCTTGTTGCGAAGAAACGCCGAGCCTGGCACCAGACATGTACACACCTCAACACCACGCTCCCCATCAACTCTTCCAAGTATTTGTCTGCTTTCCACCACCTTACTGGGAACCGCCCCACCCCCCAGTACCCTCTCCTCCTTAATGACCGTCGCTTTCCTGACAACCTCAGTAAGGCCAACCACTTTGCCTCCCACCTCTCTGATGTTTTTTCCATCCCAGATGATCCCCACTTTGATTATTCCCTCTTCCCTGATGTCATGGACCGTACAAATACCTCTGTTCCTCCCCTTGCTCCTAGCTTCCAGTACTTGGGCCACACCCCACCTTCTGCACTTAACACTCCCATCACTACACAGGACATCAGCCTCACACTCCGCACTAAACGCAACACTGCTCCCGGCCACGACTGCGTTACCTACCGCCACCTCAAACACTGCCCTCCCTCCTTCCTTTCCCTCCTTGCCACCCTCTACAATGTCATCCTTGCCACTGGCTTCTATCCCGACCTGTGGAAAACCTCCCGTATCCTGATGTTCTCCAAACCCAATAAGCCTCCATCTGATGCCTCTTCCTATCGTCCTATCTGTCTCACATCGGTGTTCAGCAAGCTCTTGGAATCCATCCTTTCCCGGCGCATCCATCTCCACCTCCACCAAAACCACCTCCTCCCAAACACCCAATGTGGCTTTCGACCTTCCTTCTCTGCTGATGACCAACTCCTCCGCCTCACTCATCTCCTCTCCCTCCAGCTTAACTCCCGTCGCTCCTCCATTTTTGTCTCACTTGACCTCGAAAAGGCCTATGACCGTGTCTGGCATCCCGGTCTCCTGTTTAAACTCCAAACCTACGCCCTTCCTATCAACTACATCCATCTGGTGGCCTCCTTCCTCTCCCACTGCCCCTCCTATGTTACCGTCCATCATGCCAATTCCCACACCTTCTACCCCTCTGCCGGTGTGCCCCAGGGCTCTGTCCTCTCCCCTCTCCTCTACCTCCTGTACACGGCAGATATGCCCCAACCCCCCCCCCCCCTCCAGTACACCTCTTGCAATATGCTGATGACATCGCATTCCTCGCCCTCGCTCCTACCCTCCAACGGTCCCAACGCCTTCTCCAGAATCACCTTGACCTTTTTGCTGCATGGTGTAACCAATGGCTCCTGAAACTCAATCCTTCCAAGACCCAGGCAATCATCGTAGGGCGTACCACTCGCTCCTTCCGGCTCCTGGATTTCTCCCTTACTGTCTGCGCACATCCTGTCTGCCTCACCCCCACCCTCACCTACCTTGGCCTCACCATTGACCGTCACCTCACCTGGATACCTCATCTCCGCTCCATCCAATCCAAAGCCCACAACCGCCTCCGACTCCTCAAACTCCTCTCTGGCCGGACATGGGGGTTGCACCCCTCTACCATCCTCCACACCTACAAATCCTTCATCCATCCCATCCTCTGTTATGCCAGTCCTGCCTGGATATCTGCCCCCCCCCCCCCCAAATTCTATCAGTCCCTCCAGATCCTTGAGCGTCATGCACTCCGCCTCGCCTTCCGTATCCGCCTCCTGTCCCCCACGCGGATCCTCTATGATCTCATTCCTTTCCCCCATCTGCTCCTATTCCTCGAACATATCCGCATCCTCTACACCTCCCGCCGTCTTGAACCCTCTCACCCCCTGGTTGCTCCTCTCCTCTCCCATCCCTGCCCCCTGCCACGTCTTCACCGTTGTGTCCCCCCTACCCTCCATCTCTACACCCTCCATCTCCTTTCCCAAGGTGGCTTCCGTCAACTCCCCCTCCCGGATGATGCCCTCTCTCCCTCCATTTATCCTTCCTATCAACTCTGATCCTCAATCCCCCTCCTTTCCTCTGTCCTTTCCCTGGGCTCCCTCTGCCCCCCCCCCTTCCGTCCTGTTTTCTCTCCACTAAACCTCCCTTCTCCCTCCCAGTCCTTTTGTATTCCCCTCCTCTGCCTACCCCACTCCCTGTCGCGTCTGCCCCCCACCCCTCTTATGGGTCCTCATCCTCCTTCACCTCCTTTCCCGGCTCCCCCCCTTCGCTTTCACTCTCCTTTCCCCCCTTTTTTGTTTTCCCATCTTCTGTCCAGTTTCCCCCCACCTGCTCTCGACTGTGGTGTCACATTTGCCAACTTTTTAGTGCAGTGTTCCAGTGACTATTCAGTGTTGTTCGTCTTTCTCGTGTTGCGAACAGAAACCATGCTGTCGCTAGGTGTGAATTTTATGTCCTTTGCGAACAGAATCCAGACTGTCGCCGTGTTTTTTTTAATTGTCTATTGTTTTCCCTGTCTGCTTCGTATGTATTTTTATTAGCGTCGTCATCCCTGTGTTGTTGTTTTAAGTTCCACGATTTCTTTTCGCCTTGTTACTCTCTAAGTCTCCGATTTTATCGCCTGTTTTTTATTATTTGTTCTCTTGATCTTTGTCACAAAATCTGTCGGCTGAAGAGCGGCATACTAAGCTGCTGCCAGCCCGCCCCCTTCGGTGGGAATTGAAATTCAATAAATGAAGAAAAAAAAAAAAAAAATTGTACGACGACATTGCTAGCGACAATACGGACGAAGCCTTCCTCTCATTTGCCGAGAGACAGTTAGAATAGCCTTCTGCTAAGTCCATGGCTACGACCTAGCAAGGCGCCATTAGCCTTACCTAGTTTGAGAGTTATCGTATAAATGTCTCAAGAAGAACTTTGTAAACCAACAAAGAATAAAGTTAAGTATATTCCAAAGCTACGTATTTTCTTTATAGCAGTCATAACGTATCTTGTTCCAGACTTGACGCCAGTCGGCGTGTGTGTACGCGTGCCTTTCGGCTCCCTTCTCAGTGTGGCGTAACTAGCTTGTTACGCCACAACATTTCATATTTGCGCCATTATCGTAATGTTGCCCTGTGCAATCACGAGTATCGAGTCCTAGTTGATCTAGTTTCGACAAAAGTGTTTCAGTCAAACTTTCTGCTGTTATTGCAGTGACGTTCAGAAAGTTGAGGAAGTGTTCTTCTACAGTTATTGCGTCTTCTGATAAATTTACAAACGTAACAATCAATGTCATTTGCTCATTGTTACTTATATCAGGAGTACAATCAAGCATGGCAGAAAAATATTTACTTTCTCTTACAAAATTAACAGTGCTGTTTTTTACTTTGTTGGCAGGCAAATTTACGAGTTCATTCTGAATGGCTTCCCAAATATAATTGTCGTGAATTTCTGGAGTTTTACCCTTCTAAAATGTTCATGCAAAACCGGGTCAAATTCTGTCATCAAATTTACCAAGAAATTTACCATTGTGTGCTTGATAGAGCTTGTCGCCGGTTCCAGCTAAGGCCATATTACGTTGAGCTAGGTACATGATGATGAGTATAATTCATTTTAGAACCTGACACCAATGTTCCTTCTCTTTGTTCTAGTAGTTCAAGGTCAGTTTGACCAATACCACTTTTTTGTTTCAAACGCATCTCTCATTCTATACTTTTTTTTTTACTGTTTATGTGGTTTAACTATTGTTCAAGCACTTGAAGCCAAAAAGTTGACACTAAAAACAAAACAAAAATTCGGTAGCTTTCGAATACACAAGCCATTTACGATCCCTTTTTTTCTCCATTTGGTAAAGTTCTTACTTTAAAAAAGAGTTGAAAATTTTCTTCTGTTCTCATTTATGCGATACTAAAAATTTATAATTTTAGTAGGACCTTTCTGTGCAGTTTCATTTATCACTGAGGATGTTAAAGGATTAGGCCAAGTGGCTGGGTCCGCATTTGTGATTACTTCACAACTGCTGCTACTAGTCCTACCTGAATGTGAGATAGCAGGAGGTCCCCATTCCAACGCTTCATGTTCACTTTGATCTAAAGCACCACATGATGAGAGACTACTGTTCATGCCATCGTCCTTTAAGCACACTTTGATGTCAGTGTCTGAAGTTGTTGGTTGAAGAAATTTTTCGAAAGCTCCTTTTTGTGTATTCAAAAGCTGTTCATGTTGTAGCTTTTTCTTGACCTTTTGAGCACCTGAATCGTATTTTCTAAATTTGTCCCTTTCACGAGAAATTTCCGTGTTAGCAAAAAATGATTCAAGTGGCTCTGAGCACTATGGAACTTAAAATCTGAGGTCATCAGTCCCCTAAACTTAGAACTACTTAAACCTTACTAACCTAAGGACATCACACACATCCCTGCCCGAGGCCGGATTCGAATCTGCGACCGTAGCAGCCGCGTGGTTCCGGACTGAAGCGCCTAGAAGCGCTTGGCCACCGCGGCCGGCCGTGTTAGCACTTTGACCTTCACAGGACAGGCAAAAACACCATATCCTCATACAGAGTGCACACACGACAAGTAAAACGGCGTGAACTGGAAAAGTAAGGTACGTTTAAACAGACGACAATGAACAAATCATTCTGTGGAAACACCCACTGATGGAAAGAAGAATGTCATGCTTGATTGCTAGCCCCAGCAATGAGTAGAAAGAGCGCGGAGAGGCGCTAAGAAATAATGAATCACATTCCTCTTAATTTATGCATGAGCAATAGCCGTATGTTGACAATAGATATTACTATAACGCATCAGTATCATAGCCCCTGGCTGCCTCAACTCCGATGCAGGCATAATTTTCTGAAATGTACTCGTGGTCATAGTCGTGTCACAATGGGTACATGATTACATTACATTAAAAGTAGTTCATAAACACCTTAGTTTATTTTTTCACTTTATCTGTAATAATAAAATTACCGGTGACAGTTTCCAAATCACACTCTAATGTTTTAGGCGGAGCCCCTAGAAGCTCGGACGCCCTAGAAGCTTGGGGCCCTGTGCAGTTTGCACCGTTTGCACATGCCTAAGGTCAGCCCTGGTAAGGATGGTTAATATCTCATATTAAAGATTTTTTAAATCTGTCTCTTTAACTACAGGAAAATACGTATTTTGCCACAAAACATGTTTCCTTTTATTGAAATAAAACGTAATCAGTAATATGCAATGATTGTATTTACAATGCGACTTGCTTTCTAATTCAAAAAACAGTTTGTTACAAAATACGTTGATTTTAATTACGGTATTTTATGTCCAGTTCTCGCTCACCTCAGGAAATGCCGTCTGCTTGCACATTTTCGAGGTATTTCTTCGTTTGGCATTGCTTTGCGAAACTGTGCATTTCTTGATGTGAAACACAACACATAGCAGCACCACAAAACTATGTGGAAGTAGGCTGGAATCAACAGCGGCGTTTTCAGACCGAGTTTTCGGAATTCCTCCATGGCAGGCACAAAAATAAATTCCCAAAATGATACAATTTCGGCAACGTTTCCCCAAATATCTTAAACCTTCTACTTCGTTTAAACTATTATGTTATCAGTGTTGGCAGCTTGAAGTGGTGGAATTGTGTGTTCGGGACCGCAAAATTATCATTCTTATCAAAAAAATTGTTCTATCGATTTAGCATTAGTCACGACCTATATCTCACTTTACAACATAACGCCTTATCCACTACACTACTCCAAAAACACAAAATCTGTGCCATTGTTTTTTCACCTACACCTCCTGAAGGCTTTTAACTGCTCATCTCTCATTACCTTACATTTAATTATAACAAATTATTTTCGAGAGTTCCTCAATATTTGAAACGTAGGACATTCGTTTTAATATAAAAGTCATCAAATACAAGCTTCAACTAAAAATGACAAAATCCAATATCAATATGGTGTCCCCCCAAAAGTTGATATGACCATGAAGGTCAATAAGACATCCCAAACTGTCGAAACTGATCAACAGTGCCTGACCAACATGACGCCTCTATGGAGGACTTGACAAACATGCAAGGAGATGGTGTTGCCTGATGTGATACAAAATTGTACATAAAATACCAGAAATAAAATGAACATCTTTTGTTTAGAACTGGTTTTCGATTTGCAAAGCAAGATAATTGTAAATATCTTTCATTACAGATCACTAAACGCATTTGGCCATAAAATACGCATCTTCTTGCAGTTACAAAGACGGATTTAAAATACTGGTACCTTCAATTTTCATATATCAACTACGGTCAATATGGACACACAAACTGAGTTACTTTCAAATTAATATGTAAATATTATTGTAAAAAAAAACAAAGCTATGCCTTCACAAATTGTGGTTAAGCAGGAACTTAATGGCACAGCTCACGAGCAGCAATACGTTCTTACTTGTCAACAATTTTTTGCTTTTATTTTCGAATATGTCGTCATTTTTAGCATAATGGGGTCCTACTGCTCTACAACACTGTCGATTTTCAAGTGTGGCTGCAGTGTTAATCTGAAGTTGTACAATTTGTGTGATTCAGCTGTAGGGAGCTGAGAGGACACAATGTTGTTGTCATTCATTATGCTTACATTCAGGGACGACTTCTGAGGTAGTATCACTGTGCCGTGGCACCACTTGTATAAAAAAAATAAAAAAAGAGAGAAATCTCTGCAAACTACGCATAAAACATTGTTTCGGAATATGATGTTATAAAAGCTGTATCCAAATTTTCAGGTTCTAAAAGTCAATACACTCAGTCGCCAAAACATTAGCTCTTATTTTTAATAAATGTGTAGAATTTGGAGTTTTTCCAGATGCACTTACGGTATCAAAAGCTGTCCTAGATTTTACAGAAGGGGACAAACATCTTCCCCGAAGCTACAGACCAGTCTCCATTGTTCCAATATTCTCGAAGATATTTGAGGCACTGATACACACACAAATAAGCAGCTTCTTTGGAAAACACAATATCCTATGTAGCAATCAGTGTGGTTTTCGCAAAAGGAAAAACACAACAGGGGCCATCTTGGAAATCATTGACCAAACATTAACAGTTTTTGTAAACAATAACATTGTATCACTGGTATTATGTGACCTAAGCAAAGCTTTCAATTGCATTCCTGTTGACGTACTACTGGGGAAACTAAAGTTTTATGGGGGTGAGAGGGAGCACTTTAGCTGTGATAAATTCTTATTTAAGTAACCAAAAACAATTCGTTTTAGTCAGAAATGTAAGTCTTGTGAAATGGAAATCATGACAGGTGTACCACAAGGGTCTATCCTTGGAGCCTTCTTGTTCATTGTAGCTATTAATGACTTACCTAAAAACATAGCCCACCCTGTCATGTGTTATGCTGACGATACTACACTACTTACCACACATCAGAAAATTTCAGATCTGGAGGCCCTGGACTGGTTTGCAGCCAATAAGCTCCTGTGCAATCCTGATAAAGCCCAACAGCTTTTAATGGGAACATCAAATGAAGTAGGCAATAAGTCGGTAAAACACTTAGGTATTCACATTGACTCTAAACTCTATTGGGAGGAACATGTCAATCATGTATGTGAAAAAATATCTCGGGTGGCATACCTTATCTTGAAACTAAGGGAGGTAGTGAGCTTAGAGTACCTTAGGGTGGCATACTTTGGGCTATTCCAGTCACATATTTCATATGGTCTGATTATATGGAGGCACTCTCCTCACATCAAGAACATCTTGAAATTACAAAGAGAAAACAAAACTTATGCATAATATATAAAAGAGGTCATAGGGAGCTCTGTCGTCCTCATTTTTCCAGACTTAGAATACTCACAATTATATTTTTATACATCTATGTGTCTGTACTCTATATTAAAAATAATATTTAAGAATTTATTGCCAGAGGGGAAATACATGAACACAAACCAGGACTAAGGTTAATTTAGACATACCACACCACAAATTTAACCCACTCAAAATGTTCAATAAATTGCTAATTCATGTTCAGTCTATGTATATAATTTTTTTTTAACTGAGTGGTACAACTGGCTGTCAGATCATCCATTCCATGACAATAAAGAATTCTTAGAGATGCCTGAGGAGGATATTAGCATTTAAAAGTTGTCTGTAGTTAAACATATTATTGTGTGCTGTGGTTAATCGTGTGTAATTACATAGTGTATACAATAGTATCTTATATTAGATTATAGTATAGTTTATTGCATTTACTTTTAGGAGCTATCCTGGTGTAATTTGGTACACTGACATGGTTGAAATTTATTCTATAATGTACTGACACTTGTTTATTTTGTTATTCTGTATGTACTAGTACATCCTGTATGACGAAGCCAATATCAGTGTAAAATGATCCATGGTGAATCAAGTTCTTGATTCTTGATGTATTTTCTGATTACAAAAGGTGCGTTTCGCCGCACGCGCTCTCGCCGTAGTTTTCTGAAGCTTGGAGCAAACTGCAGATTGGCACCATCTGTCCTCACAAGCGCTGTGTGAAAGGCTCAGCCGTTGGCTTCTACATGCTTCTTAGATAACGATCAACCTGACGAAGACGGCAGCCGTTATGTTCACACGGAAGAAACCGCTTCTGAATGATATACTCCAAATAGCTGATCAATTTATCCCATGGTCGCCGGGAGTGAAGTACCTCAGTGTCAACCTTGACAAAAAACTACTCTTTATGCAGCATATTGACGACAAGAAGATGGCAGCCCAGAAGATGAGCAGGTCATTGATTTTGATCCTGAAGAGTAAGGATCTCAACCCTAAGATTCTGTCCTCACAAGCGCTGTGTGAAAGGTTCAGCCGTTGGCTTCTACACGCTTCTTAGATAATGATCAACCTGACGAAGATGGCAGCCGTTATGTTCACACGGAAGAAACCGCTTCTGAACGATATACTCCAAATAGCTGATCAATTTATCCCATGGTCGCCGGGAGTGAAGTACCTCAGTGTCAACCTTGACAAAAAACTACTCTTTATGCAGCATATTGACGACAAGAAGATGGCAGCCCAGAAGATGAGCAGGTCATTGATTTTGATCCAGAAGAGTAAGGATCTCAACCCTACGACTAAACTCCAGTTGTATAAGGCAACGGTGGAACCCACAATATTATATGGCTCCACCTCGTGGGGAACTACATGCATCTCCGACTACAACAAACTCCAAACGCTGCAAAGCATTTGCTATCAATGGATCACAGGAGCTCCATGGTGGCATGGTGGACAAGAAATGTCGGCATCCGCACTGCACTCCACGAGACCACTATACAAGAGAAGGTCCATGACAAGGCTCTACGAGTTTTTGACAAAATCGATGCCCTTAGGGACCAAGTTATACAATTAAAATCGGTAGGAACGGTAAACCCTGCAAGGTGGCACAAGTATCGAGTACCAAAGTCCATAACGTTTCACCCCCCATAGGCAATCTGTCATAATACGAGAAAGCAGTCACACATATCACCCTCCACAGCAGATAGACATCACCAAAGACAGCAGGCTAAAGGACCTATTGAGTGCCCAAGCCTAACTGAATGTGTAATAAGTAAAGAGTTTTCCTTTTATCCTTACATCCCATCCTAGAAGAATAAGTCATCAAGAATGATCTCTTCAGCCCACACTACACAGTAAAAAAGATAGATAGAGAGAGAGAGAGAGAGAGAGAGAGAGAGAGAGAGAACCGCTTCCTATGGCAGAGGTGGCGCCACAGCTAGTCTGGCTCAGAGCTTTACGCTCCTTCCATCAGAGAGCAGTAAAGTGCAGGACCTGCCACCTATAGATCATGTTAGAATACATTGGGGCGCAGTTATCTTGTAATTCAGTTTTGCAATTTTTTGCAAGTTAATGCTAATGCATTCCTAAACGCTAAATAATGCTTAATGAAATGGAATACTTAAATGTTACACTTAAATATCGTCATCAATAGCTACATGTAATTTGAATATAATTATGTCCTTAGATTTTGAAACTAAGAGGCATTATTTCAATATTGGTATATCACACAACAGCAGGGCTAATGCTACAGAACAAAAAACTAATGTTTTCACCTCATGTTGAGCATCTGTTTTCCAAACAAAGGTGTATTTCTGTTTATACTCGTTACGTTCATGTAATACAGTTCCGTACAAATACGTTGTAGTTATTGCGAGCTCATATAATTGACCGTTTATAACTGTCTGCACAATGTTATCTGCAAGGGAAAATTCAGTTGACTATGAAAATAGCAAACATGAACAAACTAAATGAGTTATTAAAAACGTCATTTAGCGACAGGGCTCTCGGATAAAAAACAATAGGCCACTCCAAAATCTGAATCTGTAACAGCAAATAAAAAAATCGACACCTTAAGTTCAATCCAGAAATTCACCAAATGAAGAAATGGATTTGTGGTTGTGAAGAAAGCAACGCTGTTTTTTGTTTTCCGTGTGTGTTATTCGGTGGGGGGGATGTTCATTGGTGTGAGGCCAGAATAACTGATATTGGGCATATATGGCCTAAAATGAAAGTACATGAAATTCAAAGTGACACGTGAATAATGTGCTTAGTCTTTCATTTCTCAACAAAACCAAAATTCAGCAGAAATTAGATTCGCAATATAGACAAACAATTGACAACCACAACAAACGTGTAGAAAAGAATAGGTATACATCGAATTTAATTGTTAACTGTATTCGGTTCTGTGGTGCTTTGGAACTAGCCCTCAGGGGCCACAATGAATGTGATGCCTTTCAAAATAAGGGGGTTTTTCGCGAGCTAATTCAGTTCTGCGCGGCACTGGACAAAAATCTTCAAGTTCATCTCATTCAAGCATCAGTGTTGAAAGGCATTTCTAAGACTGTTCAGAACGAACTACTGCAATGCACGTTCCAACTGTATCATGATGACGTTCGTAAAAAATGAAACGTGCATTATGTTGCAATAATCGCGGATGAAGCACAGATGTGTCTTGCGAATTTCGACTGGTTATTGTCTTGTGTTACGTTGTTAAGGGAAAACGTGCTGAAAGATTTTGGAACTTTGTTAATCTGGAAAGTCAGAATGCTCATATTATAGCTGAGAGTATATCAAAATGCAAACTACATCCATTGTTATGCGCATGATTACAACCTTATGTTTATGACAGCCTCTGTTAATCGCAAAGCCCGCTTCTTTTTTGCACACCTTTCAGGTAATTCTTCTTTCGTTTCTAACTCGCCACAGAGATCAAAAGTGTTGCATACTATTATTCAAAAAAGCTTGCCCTGTGTGTGTGATGCGATGGAATTACCATTCGTGTGTGGTAAAAGATGTTTTTGAAAACAGGGAAAAATCTTGTTATTGTTATGGAAGTCACTGAAACAAGTGAGAGCATAAAACTATCTTCTACTATTGAAAAAAATTGTTCATATGAGGGTCACTCCAAAAGAAATGCACACTATTTCTGTAAAAATACAGTTTTCATTCTGCATGTGTGAAAGTTTTACAGAGTGTAGATACATCCTTCCCACTTGTTTTCAAACTTAGTTCAACCTGTTCCCGTGAGTGGCACCGTCACAGTGTGTCTTCAAGATGGGTGCTACACTTGACGTTCGTCAGAAGCAACATGCTGTCATAGAATTCCTGTGCTGTGAAAACGAGACAGTGGGAAACATCCACAAGAGGTTGAAAAAGGTGTATGGAGATGCTGCTGTCGATCGCAGTACAGTTATTCGACGTGCAAGCAGGTTATGAGATGAAAGCGGGCACGGCAATATTCAGGATTGTCCTCGCAGCGGCAGGCCTCGTACTGCACACACTCTCGACAATTTGCAGAGAGTTAACGAATTGGTGACTGGGCTGACAGACGTATCACAGTGAACGAATTGTCACGCTACATTGCGATAGGGGAAGGAAGTGTTTGCAGAATACTGAAAGTGTTGTCGTTAACAAAGGTTTGTGCCAGATGAGTTCCCAGGATGTTGACAGTGACTCACAAAGAAACAAGAAAAACGGTATGCAGCGAACTTTTGGAACAGTATGAGAATGGTGGAATTAATTTCTTGGAAGATTTGTGACAGGTGATGAAACATGGCCCCATCATTTTTCACCAGAGACTAAGAGGCAACCAATAGAGTGGCATCATACAAATTCACCCAAGAAATAAAAATTCAAAAGTACACCTTCTGCTGGGAAAGTTATGGCTACAGTGTTTTTCGATTCCAAAGGACTCTTCCTTGTGGACATCATGCCAAGTGGAACCACCATAAATTCTGATGCATATGTGACGGCATTGAAGAAACTTCAAGCTCGACTGAGTCGTGTTCGACCAAATCGGCAAAAGCAGGATGTTTTGCTTTTGCACGACAATGCACGGCCACATGTCAGTCAAAAAACCATGGAAGCGATCACAAAATTCGGATGGACAACACTGAAACATCCACTTTACAGTCCTGACCTGGCTCCATGTGGCTGTCTTCTCTTTGGGAAACTGAAATACTCTCTTCATGGAACAAGGTTTGAAGATGATGACTCCCTTGTGCACGCTGCCAAGCTGTGACTCCAACGGGTTGGTCCATAATTTTACCGTGTGGGTATACAGGCGCTCGTTCCAAGATGGCATAAGGCAGTTGAGAGGGATGGAAATTATGTGGAGAAATGAAAACATTGTTCCTAAATGATGTATCTACACAATGTAAAACTTTCAAACATGATGGATTAAAAAAAAATAGTGTGCATTTCTTTTGGAGTGACCCTCGTACAAACAAAGACTGCAAGATAACAAATTCATTTTCTCACTATCATTTTTCTTTAAGATAATGCCTCTTGCAGATGTACTTTTTAATCAGCTTCAGAAGAAGAAAAAAAAATGGAAATTTGTGGTATGGTCTTATGGGACCAAACTGCCGAGGTCATCGCTCCCTAGGACCGAGCGAGGTGGCGCAGTGGCTAGACACTGGACTCGCATTCGGGGGGACGACAGTTCAAATCCGCGTCCGGCCATCCTGATTTAGGTTTTCCGTGATTTCTTTAAATTGCTCCAGGCAAATGCTGGGATGGTTCCTTTCAAAGGGCACGGCCGACTTCCTTTCCCGTCCTTCCCTAATCCGATGAGACCGATGACCTTGCTGTCTGGTCTCCTTCCCCAAAACAACCCAACCCAGTCATCGCTCCCTAAGCTTACACACACCCATGCCCGAGGGAGGACTCGAAACTCTGACAGGGGGGAGCCTCGCAGACCGTGACAAGACACCTTAGATCACGTGGCTACCCCACGCGGCTCAGAAGATAACCGAACCGATCACAGCAAAGCAAAACAACCAGAACTTTGAAGTGGTAATGCAAAACATCAGAGATGACACTGATTCAATACTTAGCAAGATTAGTTTCGAAAATGATGAAACGATACCTGCCAAGAAGCCACGGATTCTTGATGGGCATGAAAAAATAAATGCTTTGGAAGTGTGCGATGCCGTCCTTTCTGAAATAAAATTACATTTTCAGTTTACTGGACAGCTCATTGCAGCCAACTTAGTTGATGTAAATCAGTTTGACAAATACATCACAGATTTTCCAGACAAATACCTTGAAATTAAAGACACGTATACATTTCTGGAAAAAAGAAAGTTGAAGAGAGAGTTTCAAGTCTTCTATGCTAAGCCTGAGTTGAGAGCTGTTTCTGGAGCGGTTCCGTTTATTCGCTGATTCTAGAGGATAACACATTCGACGAGAATGTTAAAGTTTTGAAACTTCTAATCACGACGCCTATCTCGACATCATAAGCTGAGTGGTGCTTTCCAATGCTCAATAGAATTAAAACGTACCTAAGAAAGACCATGAAAAAAGAATGAGTGCCTTAGGGCTGCTATCCTGTGAAAAGTCGATTGTGTGTAAAATTGAACATTTAAATCTGAGATAACAGATTTATTTTCCAACAAGAAGGAGCGACGGATCAAATGGTTCAAATGGCTCTAAGTACTTTGGGACTTAACATCTGAGGACATCAGTCCCCTAGACTTAGAACCTAACTAACCTAAGTACATCACACACAACCATGCCCGAGGCAGGATTCGAACCTGCGACCGTAGCAGCAGCGCGGTTCCGGAATGAAGCGTCTAGAACCGCTCGGCCACAGCGGCCGGCAGTGACGGATCGATTTACAATATTGTTCCTACTAATTATTTTGAAGCTGTCTTCCCACAGTCATAGAGTTGCTGCTTTTGGTGAGCACATTGTTTTCAGTTTTAATTGTTGGTAATTTGATTAAATTTGCTTCGCAAAATCCAGATTGCAAGTTCGAATAATTTATACATGCTCTAATATTTCTCGTACTGGCACTCATGTTGTAGGGGGTGCTTTTCTGGCAGGTGGCCGCGAACGTAAAACAAACAAGGAGTACTGGTTGTCTAGGGGAGAAGAGTGGAGTGGGAGGACAAGCCACACCTCCCTTTGACAGGACTGGCAGCCTACGTCCGTGTTCTGAGTGCTCGTGGTAAGGCAGAACCACAGTCTAATACAGTATATACAGTCGCGACACTCTCGCTGATTTTTGTTATACACAGCGACAACAGCGCCCCAAGCGGTGGAGAAGCTACGCTGCTGAATATGGTATTCAGTAAATGTAAACAGTATCGTTTATATTCATTTTTAAGATGGTTTTTACGAAAGGCAGCGTATGTAGCGCAATCAGTTGCAGTAGTAATAGGAAGAAGACACCACATTTGTCGTTCTTCAGGTTTCCTAAGGACCCTGAGAGGTTTGAAACATTACATTAGAGCGCTCTTTATTTACGATTTTTTCTAAACTGCATTGAATTACTAAATTTTTTTCTTTTTTAGGAGCAAGAAATGGTTAATAAACAGTAGAAGACAGGACCTGCTGCAAAAAGATGTCTTATTTGCACAATAACGTGAAGTGTTGTGCATTACAGTTCGCGTCAAACCAGCTCATGAGCGCGGAAAAGAAGACATTGGTATGGAATGCAGTTCCTACGTTATTTGACGTGCCGAATAAGCCAAAACTAGTGACGATGAAGAGAAAATTGCCATACAAACGTGAAAGTGTTACTGCAAAAACAATAAAACTGTCTCCTGACACAGAAGAAACAGCTACCACAAGTGTTACTACAACTAGACACACACATAAAATCACTAACAACGGAATCTGCAACACAGACATCTTTTGAAGATGAAATGCTTAGATTACGTGAAATCATTCGCGTGTTGGAAAATAGACTGTGGCAGAACCGACACAATGGACATATGGATCCATCGGGTGTTTTGAGAGTCATATTCGAATCCTGTGACAGAGGAAGACTGCTTTCTGCACTCATTTCAAAATAAGAAAGGAAACAACCAGCAAGCACAACTCAAAGCAAAGCGGAGCACATAAATCCTTTGGTAACGGTTAGAGCGCAATCGTTAGCTGAGGTTAGTGGTGTCGTTATGTGGTAGCTCAGGCCTGGTCTCCACCGGCAACTATACATCAAAACACCCCCTGCTTACGACTGCCACGCAAAAGTGACCGAACATACCCTCTGAGGAGTGAAGATAAAGTGTGCGCGCGTGTGCATTTGTGTGTGCGAGAGAGATTTTCGGAGTTAGTGTTACGTTTTATATCTCACGCAGACATGCGAAAAAGATACATAAAGAATCTCTCTCTCTCTCTCATACAATCACTTGCTGTAATGTTCTCCAGGAATATATCAGTCTCTTACTGTGCGTAAGTAGGGTGCTGTTGTAATAAGTGTTTATTTCTGTTTCTCTATACATTTTGTTTGATATACTATCTTACGAAATATATGAATTATCGACAAAATTCCGTAATACGTTCAATGCTACCAAGCTACGTTTTTTTGGCACCACCAATGGAATGCCTCAGCGGCCGCCACTGCTTACACTGTCAGTGTCGTGTGAACTGTAAATTGCAGCAATCAATAATGAATTCAAATTGCAGCCATGGTTCAGTTGAAACATATGGATTTATGAGTTCACTGTTCCCAACTGGTTCAGGCAGAGAATACGATGTTAATTTTAAGTTAATGGTGATTCATAAAGCAGAGGCCACAAATACCCATGGAGCAGAAAAAAAGTTTGGTGTCACAGAAGTGAGTGTAATTGGGTAGCGTCAGATGAAGAATAAATTAAAGAATGCCTGTTACACACGCCAAACTTTCAGGGGACCAAAACGGTAAAGGTTTCACGATTGGAAGCAGCAGGTTTTTCAGTATGTGCAACAGAAATACAATGAAAGTTTCTCAGTTACTCGAGAAATTATCAGGATGAAGAGAGTGGTAATGAAGAATTTTCCAGCTGCATCCGTTGCGGAATTCACAAAAAGTAATGGCAGCTGCGTGACGATAAGGGTGGGACTTTTTACGATGCGGAACTAAGCTAGCTCAGCGTCTTCCCATGGCGTATGACGAAAAACTACTAACGTATCAGCGTCATATAATCAATCTTAGGAAACGGCACGAGTATTTGTTAGGTCATATGGGGAACGCCAGTCTGACTCCTCTTTATTTTGACATGCTGTCAAATGTTACTGTCGATGTGAAGGGCATTTCAGGTGCTGTACAAGGACTTCTGGTAATGAAAACACCAAAATAGTGTTGGGTGCACTACCAGGAAGAAGAAAGCTTCTCCCATATGTGTTTCTTTGCAGGAAAATGATACGAAAAGAAGAACTGCCTGAAAGACTTATCTTTAGATGACAAGAAAAGGGATGGATGACAAATAACTGATGCTGGATGGTTTGGAACAGAATACCAGGCTGTTTACCCAGCGGGATGGACTATGTTGGTGCTGCATTCTTTCAGGGAACCTCACCCAGTTAAAGATCTGATAGCAAAGAACAGCAAGGACCTGGTAATAACCTCACAACTTCAAGTAATGGATGCTGTTGTGACTACACCATTTAGTGTTCATCTGGAGTTCTTCAAGAAGACCATGTCCTCACTCAAGGGGTGGGGGGGGGCTACCTTGGGAAAGCTAAAAAATTAAGGTAAACAATTTTTTTTTTGTTTTTGTTTATGTCTCCTTTTATTATTAAAATGTAGATAATAAATAAATGGTCTGGGATATCATTGCCTGGAGTAGCATTCTCTTCAGTGAGGAGTTCACCTTCGAAATGAGCCCTGATAACCTGTGAAAACACGTCTGGAGACACCTCAGACAGTGGTGAGATACCAACTTCACTGTCGTATGCCATATGCCCCAACAACCAGGAGTGATCATCTAGGGTGCCAATTTTATTTTATTTATTTATTTTCGTAGTAGGACCCTTTTGGTCGTCATCTACACCACCCTTACAGCACAGCAGTATGTTAGTATTCTACGCTTCGTTTTGTTGTCATTCATGGCAAGCCATCTTGGTCATATTTCTGCAAGATAATGCCCGCCAGGACGTGGCGAGAGTTTCTATTGCTTGTCTTCCGGCTTGCCAAATACTGCTTTTGTCAATAAGGTCGTCACATCTCTCCCCCAACTGAGAACGTTTGGAGCATTATGGGCAGGGCCCTCCAACCGTCTCGGGATTTTGATGATCTAATGTGCCAATTGGACAGAATCTGAGAATCTGGCACAATATCTGTCAAGAGGACATCCAACAAATATAGCAATCAGTGCCAAGCTGAATACCTGCTTTCATAAGGGCCAGAGGTAGACCAACACATTGCTGACTTCTCAATTTCTAAAACTGTAATAATTTGTTTCCTGTACATGCACATCACACCTACCAATTTACTTCCCATTTGGATAGTTCCTTCATGGAGCGTCATTTTTTTTCTTAGTGTATGTGTAAATGCCTGTATATATGAATTTTTTTTTTTTTTTTTTTTGTTCTTAATCTGTAATACCAGAACATATCTGATATCGATATAAAAATGATCCACTGGTGAATATAAATACTTCTACATAATGTACTATAAGATTTCATTTTAATGAAATGTCTTCTTTGCAATAAATCTTACACTCCTATTTTCAGTCCTTGCAGTTACTGTATAGTGGGAAATGGTAAACTAATCCACCCAAGTGAAGTTTTACTGCATCTTACACACATAGTAGAGCAAGGAAGAAAAGTGCTTGCCTGAACACTCAGTAAGGCAAATTGGATTCTTTACAATGACTAGACTGCACTTAAACACAAAGAACTTTAAATGTTGGGTGGGCCATACTAATATTTAAGCACATTATTTTCATACATTCTGTAAATGCACAGACCAAAGTGAGAGCCCAAAGCCATCTCCATGGCTTTGACTGCAGTACTGAGTATTCTCCAGGAAATGTCAACATTTCTGAAGTATGCAGCAGTGATCGTATTCCGCTGGCCATATATAAACACCCTAGACTAGGAGAATAGGTTATAAGCATGGCAGGGCTGTGCATCAATGTCAGCCTCATGTCAAGTCACTGCCGTGAAGCTGACAATGGTCTACCAACAAAGCCACCACCACAACAGCCAGGCTGCGAACTTACAACCTCTGCCTGACGGCCTCAGCATCAGGCCACCTGCACTCTGCTGCCACCTCACAGTTGGAAGCACAAATGGAGGTCCATCCAGCTCTGTGTCACTGGAGTCCAATGCCGCTTGACGCAGTGTGCACCTAACAATCGCAAGTTAAAACCCTGGCCAACATCATTGTCTGTTGCATCTTTGGGACCTTGTGCCACCATGCAAGAGGACATTACTAGGGTGCCACTTGCTGACAACTGATGCGGAGTTCTACGAGTGGGCACCATCGCCTCAGCATCTGGTGTGTCATGTAAGAACACAGCCCCACAGCAGCAGGAGTGAACTGCAAGGTTGTCTGTTGCACTTGCTGTTCCGGCACAGGGTCATAATGAACTGATGCGAGGGTGCACCTGAGATGAGGGTAGTTAGAGTTGAATGAAATAATAAACAGTTGTTGTCTTCATCAACTGCCTTTGTCTGTAGTCTCCCCTCCCCCCCCCCCTCCCCCCTCCTCCTCCTCCTCCTCCTCCTCCTCCTCCTCCCGTCCCACTATGCACTTTGTGTCTCCTTCACCAGCTTATGATTATGAACCAATAATGCTCCAGGTGGGAGTTGAAGACCTCCTGACAAACACAAAAATGGAATCCATCACACATCTGTATCAGCTTCAAATTTGTCACCTATAAGGGTGTAACCATTACATGAAAGGTTTTCAGGAGGCTGGGAAGAGTGTCCTGTATACAGGAACATTAAGGTCCAACATTTTTCAGATGTGTGTTCCTATACAGCTCACATTTCGTTGCAATTGAGCAACCATCTATGTAAGTAGATATTATTTCATCCCATCTCTCTTCTTTGAGGTTACATTTTAGACAAGGAGTGAAGAAGTAGGATGATTTGTCATTTTGTCAGCGTTATTTCATGCTCCATTGCACTGTATTCTTTGTCTGTTTGTATTGGCATTTATGTAGCTACTGGTTCAGTACCTACTCTCCTAAGAAGTGGTCTGTTTTTAACAGTGATTTTTGTTTGTGCATGTTATGATACATTGAGATTTTGAAAAGTAAGTTACACATCATTCTGTGCTAAGACCACTGCTCAGCACGAGTGGCGCATTGTCAGAAACGAATACATGTTCCGGATTTTCTGCAGCATACTTCTGCTGTGGTACATATAACAGGTGCACCACATTGTGGTAATGATGATCCAATTCTCAAATTGATCCATCACCAAGGAGCAGATTTCTATTATTGAGGAATTAAACAATGGTAGAACATTCTGATAGTTGTTTACAGACTTATTTACTATGCTGAAAAATAGTGTTGTGTATTAATGGCAGTTGAATACTCCATTACATGCTCATCTCAGAAAATGCCAGAAAATACCTTTCCATTGATTTATTCAACATCAAAAGAAAACCACTGTAGAACTAAGCCAAATAGCGAATATGGATGAAACCACCTCTGGCATTTGATGTACCGAGAAAGAGAACTCCATGAAGGTTGCTAAAACAAGTGGACATGAAAAAATGCACTGCACTGTTGTCCTTTCATGCTGTGCTGACAGTACTAAACTTAATCCAATGATCATTTTCAAGTGCAAAGCAATGCCAAAACCTTCCAAAATACTGTCAGATGTTGTTGTTCATGTACATGAAAAGGGTTGGCTGGACAAGGCTGGTGTGAAATTATGGATTAACAGACTGTGGGAGAGAAGGGAATGTCCTTTATTGAAGAAGAGTTCTCTTCTTGTCCTAAATCAGTTTCGTAGTCATACGAAAAATTTTGTGAAAGAGAAACTTAGACAAGGAAGTACAGAACTTGCTGTTATTCCAGGATGACTTACTTCACAATTGCAGCCTCTTGATGTCTCAATAAATAAACCATTTAAAGTGTATATGACAGGGGGGAGGAAAAATTGGATGATGGATGAAATCCTGCATGAATTCATGCCAAACGGAACTATAAAATGACCTACAATCTAACAAGTGTGTCAGTGGATAAAACAGTCATGATCTAGAGTGAGAGAAGATATTATTGTTAAATTTTTCAAGAAGTGTGGGAAAGTAACACTGTCGATTGCAGTGAAGACCATCTTATACATGAAGAGAACAAAGATGACGAACAGAAGAAGAAGAAGAAGAAGAAGAAGAAGAAGACAGTTCAGATGTCAATTTTCAGGGATTTTTAAAGGTAAGTTCGGTTTTATAAACTAAGAATCTTTTTAGTCTGGTTTTGCAATCTAAAAATAAAAATGTTATTTAAAAAATGCTTAGAAATTAAGGTACATCTTATAGCCCATAGCGTCTTATAGTTCTTAAAATATAGTGTATCATCTAAGCCAGCTAAATATGGAGTTACAATATCAAGTGCATGTTACACATGCAACATGGAAATTTATGCATACAAGCAACCTGATGGCCTTTTCCAGGTTAGTAATACATCTGTGGATGCCGTTCAATGCCTGGTTGCCCCTTTTAGTAAATCAGGTCGTAATATAATACCTGACAACTGGTTCAAGGTGCTCCTCTCCTTCACGCCCTGTCAACAAAATACGGCCTGTCCTACATGGGGACTTTGAAAAAGAACAAATTCCAAAAGAAATGAAACATTTAAGGAATAGAGAGACCATTTCCCATATTTTTGCTTTCAACAAAGAAGGCACTATGGTTTTGTACGTGACACACAACAAAAAGAATCAAAAGAATGTGCTCTTGTTCTCCAGTATGAATTCGGACAGAGCAATTGACGAAGGAAGTGGGGTGAAAAGAAAATCAGAAATGATTATGTATTATAATAAACATAAACTTGGTGCAGACATGGTTGACAAAATGTGTTCTACTTGCAGTGTCCAAAGCGGCATGAAAAGGTATCAAACAGTAGTGTTTTCCACAATTCTAAATGTAGCTGGAATCAACAGCCACGTCATTTGCCTGGGGAACAGACAAAATGTGCCACCTTACACAGTCTTCCTTCGTGAACTGTGGAAAGAGCTCATAAAGGATCACTGGAGTAGGCGATTACGGCTCCCACACTTGACACGCACTATGGTCTAACGTCTTTGAGAACTTCTTCCTCAAGATCAAATACCACAAACCTCAAGCAACTCCGCAATAAGCGATACTGAAGCCCATAAACGAAAGCGCCCTGCCGGGGAGATAAAAATAAAACGACAAGACTTGCCAAATGTACATGCAAAGGATGCAGCCAATATTTATTCCTACAACACTGTGACTCTTTTTGTGTCAGTGGTTGTAAAATCAATCATGACAATGATGAAATTCGTTCAGACGTTGTTGGGGACTTTTTTTTTTTTTTTTTTTTTGTATGTTTCATTTTACTACTCACAGTCAAGTTTAACTCCTTTGATTGAATTTCTATGGACTAGTTTATCTTAATTTTATGTTGTATGTGTACTTTTTCACCTGGGAAATTTGAAACATTACTTTTTTAGTTAATTAAATGTGTATTTTACAGATCGAGGCATGTCCCAGTGTGCTATAGGGTGATGCATGTAAAGGAGTGTTAAGCGTAGTGCAGCATTAACAAGAAGATACTTGGTTTGCCATAATAATGTGTAACTTACTTTTTGAAATCCCCTTATACAAGTTGTTTGGGAAGAGCTGAACTAGCATGCACCTAGGATGTTTTTCTGAGGGCTGCATCTGTAATTTCATATTGGTGCTGAGCAGGTTAGCGCAGTGGTTAGCACACTGGACTTGCATTTGGGAGGAAGACAGTTCAAGCCCACCTCTGGCCATCCTGATTTAGGTTTACCATGATTTCCTTAAATCACTTACGGCAAAGGGCAGGATGGTTCATTCAAAAGGGCACGGCCGCATCCCTCCTCTATCCTTCCCTAATCCAAGCTTGTGCTCCATCTGTAACGACCTTGTTGTTGAACGGGACTTCACCTGGATTTTTTTGTTTTAATACTGTTAAACCAATTTACCATTTATTTTGCAATTTAGCAGTACCTGTCCCAATTATGTGTCTACAGTTACAGCTACCTTGCTAAGATTAAATGTGTTGCATTTTTCTACTACTACAGGCTTTTTGGTAACAGTTCATACATTGCCTTCTGCTGCTACCTAGGAACTTATCCGATAATCTGCACAAAGAGAAAACAGGATACCAGGCTAAAGACAATATGCAACAAGTGACACAAATACATCACATTTTAAGTTGTCATGTAAACACTTTTATTTTATTAGCTTCAATTAAACCTTGCCTATATCACCACTTTTATTAACTACCATCTCCAACTTGATAATGGCTACACACTGTTTCATGAGGTCTCTTCCTAAGAAACATGTCCACACTGACTAAGCAACACCCACTGAGAAAATCAGAAAACTGAATTGAATTGTACACCTACCCATGTGAAGGCACTTGGAAACTCTTCCATAGCTTAATGTACTGGCAGAAAAAATTTGTTTATCACTGACAGTCACTCACAACATGATACAGCAAACACCCTTATAAAACATCATGCCAATGTCCCATTTGCCTTCTGCATCTTCAAGGGCCGCCGGCTGACTTTTTTCCATTTTGTGATCTCCACACCACTCAGAAATTTTTTTGACATTCAGGCCAATTGCCTTCAGGGCACAATTAGGCACTTCCATGGACCATTTCCTGCTCCTGTTGAAACAGGTTATTTTCTTTATTTATGGTTAGTTAATCTGAGTTTCCATCACTCTATTCATGACTTAGAACTGGTCAAGGCCACACTTTACTAAAATTAACATCACCTTTTACTGAATGTACCATTACATGAACTGCTGGTAAAGTACTACTGAGAGTAATGGTGGAACCAGCAACAAGCCACACCAAATACATAACTATTTAATTGAACAGATACAATACTGTCTACTTACTAAGGATCTTCAGAATGCAGCTTTCACAGCAGTGATATTGGACTGTGCCCCACCTGCTCTTATCTTGCACCCCTTGTAAGAGTCTAACAAAAAATATGGAAATGTTTAGAGTCTGGAATGTTTAAGACTTTGGTGAAAGAAATGTCAGTAGTTCAAGAAACCAATTCTGAGCTCCGTATACCAGTAATTCGGAAATAATAATAATAATAATAATAATAATAATAATAATAATAACTGAACTTGTGTTACATCAGTTTTGGCCGCTATTACATGGTGACACAGCAAGCCTATGCAGTTACTGTCTGTCCCCCAGTATGGTGGCTATGCTGACAGCTTTACAGTTAGGACTCCTCCCTAATACAGCCAGCATTCTGTGAACTGATTTATGTCATGTTTCTAGCCAGAGTCTCCCAACCTGGAAACTGAAGTCTTGTCAACGATGGTAGCTGAAGATGGTGGACTGGACCACATTGTCAGATGCAATGCTGAAGTGTCCACCACTGCACCATGTTGCTTGACTTGTACCACACCACCACCAGGGTTAACCTTTCATCTGCATCTCTCTCATTAGTGACGTCCATGTGTTGCTTTTTACATGGCTTCCTCCATCAAGGGATGCTCCATTTAGTTAGTTTTCAGTCTCCTTGATACAGTACTATTTTTATCCTTTGCATGGTTCAGAAAATTATTTACATGTATTTACAGTCTTATTAATATCTACCATTTCTCTCTTTTTCAGTTTTAAATTTAACATTGTGACTCATGATTTACTATAAAAAACGTTATGGTTGAATTTCCTTCCGCACCTCTCCATCGACAGGCTCCTCGTTTGTTGGCACGGCCTCTCCCCCTCCCTGCCATAGTTCACAATGCAAAATCTCTTAAGAGGTCCATCTGTGGACCTTTGATACCGTATTGCACGTGAGTAAGTCTTTTAAAAAAAAAAAGTTTTTTGATAGCAGTGTACTGTAACCGTTCCTCTGCGAACTACTGCTTCCCGCCAGGACTTCATGAGTAATTGAAAAATCACTAGCCTTTAAGACATCTTACTAGATCCCAACAAAAACTCATTGGCAGGATTACATGTACAAAACTCCATATGTGCGTTGAACAACTACTTTGTTGCGAAAGGAACAGGTGTAAAGGTGGGCATATAATTGAGGTAAATAGCTGTTCTGTATTACAGTTGTCAATTTAGTAGAGGCTGCAGTGCCGTAGAAAAGCAACACCAACATTTTTTTAACTATTCCTCTTTTGGAGAAGTGCCTCAGTTATGAGGTTCAAATCGAATGTGATTTTTTTTTTTTTAATGAAGTTTCATTCTTACCTTTTCCATTCTTAGAATGTCCTCTACCAAATTAGAAAGGAGAGGAGGAGAATGGCAGAGCTTACTGGGTCACTACAGTGGGCTTCACAATTGCTTGACAGAGATCATTTTCTTGAGTAAAGTTTTCTGGTCTGTTTATTTTGACTGATTCCTTCACTGTTTTACATTACTCTTTAATATTAACTACAAAGTGCCCATAATGCTGTTAAAATATAATATTTAACCTTGTAATAATGAACCTAGATTGAAATTAAAAAATTAAAACTGCAATCATTGCCTCTACATAACAAAATATCATAAATTTACACATTCTCTTTTTTAGATCCATCTATTAATGATTATAATGATAGAAACGAAGTATTGAACAGAATAAAGCAAATCTGTGCTCAAAGATTGTCTTGGTTTCCTCATATTCTATAATAATTAACCTCACTATTCAGTTTTCTGATTTTTAATATGGTTATGTTGTAATATGCAACTATTGGCTGCATTTTTGCTTGTAAATTGAATCTGGTTTCAGTGTTAAATAAAAATGGAATTTCGGGAAAGCTATACATTTCCTTAATTATATTTAGTCAGATTATGTACATAAATATTTCTATGCTTATCATAGAGTTCATACTGCGTTTTCAAATATAAAGCTGAAAAGAATATCACACCTTTATATAGTTATTGCAGTTGTGTAGGTTCAAAATGGCTCTGAGCCCTACAGGACTTAACCTCTGTGGTCATCAGTCCCCTAGAACTTAGAACTACTTAAACCTAAGGACATCACACACATCCATGCCCGAGGCAGGATTCGAACCTGCTACCGTAGGTCACGCGGTTCCAGACTGTAGCGCCTAGATTCTTGAATTGAGTTAACAAGCATTGAGTGAATATTATAGATACAAAAAAAATAATCTGGGTTGTTTCCAGTGTGAGTTCTACAGGTATCTCTCTATTCTGAATAACCTTACCCTACTGACAGCAAGTGTACAAAACAATTCCCTTTGTAAGCCAACCCTGTAGCAACATTTTCTGACTTAGTAGTATGCAGATACAATAACCCTTTCTTAAATGGGATAAGTTTTAGATACAAAGTTGGAAGTCTCTCGTAATATCACTTAGCCTAACAGAATAGTGACTTAAGGAAAGTGTTTCCAGTGTTACTTTTTTTGAGGTTGCTTGTAATCATATTTCACCCAGTCTTGTTGAGTGTCCATTATTTGAGGGCAGTTTATCAATTTTCTGTTTGTCTTTCAGTCTTATAACCACATTTGGTCAGTTAAGTGGACACTGATTCTAAGAAGGAAACAATTATGATGCCATTCCTGAAACCAGACAAACATTGCATTAACAGTCATCCCAGTGTAGCACTTACCAGGTGTATGAGGAATACATTAGAATAAATAAAGGACATACGAACCTAATGGCCTTCACAGTCACCTTCTGTATAGTATTCAAAGATACCTCTAGACTCAATAAGCTTTCTCACCTGGAGGCAGCAATACATGAGACTTCCTTGCATAGGCAACACAACTGCTGACATCCGAAAGGTCTCTAAAAACTATGTGGCAGAACAATATTATAAAACTACTGTGGGAATGACATTTCTGAGAATGTCTTTCCATTAGTGTGATTATTCCATTTCAATGGTACTACAGTTTAGAGTTGGCAGTGCACTCTCAGATCGTCACAATTAGAAAATGGCACCCTCAAGGGAGTGTTGTTACCCTTTTTTGCAAGAGGAGGACCCTTTTACAGTGATCTCTGTCAATAATTTCTCCATATTTTCCTCATCTTCTAGTCTACGAACAACTGCAACACTGAAAAGACTTGAATCATGGTATCTTACTCATATAAATGTGTAAATTACGTACATCAAATTTTTAATCATCTTGAATGTCGGTTTGGGACACCACACTTAATTTTAAGGAATCAGAAAAGTCCCTGGGCCGCCTTTTTTTTTGTACTATAGAGTAATACAGCTCTCAAAACAAGAGCTCTCAGTCACTAGTCTTTTTATACTTGGGCCCCGCAACCACATGAAATTTCTTAAAAGGATTAATATTCCTGGATGAAGATTTTGACTTTAAAAAATCCTTTATTTATTATCAAGAAAAATCTCACAATAATTATGTGGTATGCTTCTGTTAGTATACCATGACCCACACAGCAGTGTGGAAAGATGAAAATGCAGAGAATGTTCCATATTCCTGCCAAAGGCTTAACACTGTATATCCAGAATGAGAAAATATGTGGGTTTTGTCTATGAATCAGCACAAACAGCACATACAGTGAAGTGTACATAATGAAATACAAATACAGATGATGTGGTCAAATCTTAAAATCAAATTAGTATGAGATGCCATTACACGATCATTCGACACTTCTGTGTGCATCATAACTCATTTGTGTGTGTCACTGGTTGATAATGTCCAAGGGGGGTGAAATAGCTAATTGCAAATGAATAAATGTATTGCAAACGAATAAATGTATTTCAAATAAATCTTCATGCAGGAAAATTACTTATTTTAAGGTATCTTAATGTATGTTGGCAACATATCATGGTAAGCATGCAGGTCCTCCCTGTTTCTACATTACTGAGACAATGATCAGTCTCGGGGGGCGGGGGGTATGGATGCAGTGCTTATAGTCCTTGATGATCACCCAAGCAAAAGACCTTTGAAACCGTTCACAATACTGGCATTTGATAGGCAACATGAGCCTCCTGGAAAAGTCTCATATGTAGCCTTTATGTCAAGGCTGGAAAACTCTACTCAACTACCCAGTAAAAGTCCCTTGTGTTGCAACATGCTTATTTAGGTCTAGTCAGGCCCGCATTGTCCAACTTCTACCACATAAATTGCTGCACACATAGTGATCAAAGTTTCACCACAAGGTCAGGCCAGGGTGTTAGTTATGTGGTACTGTGGCCAAGCAGCCACACAGTGTCAGGCTCCACTGTGACTGTTGGCAGACTCGTGCCAGTCAACACATTAATATTACCATTCAACCATCAAGAAAAAAATAGCAAAAGAGCAGAAAATTGATTTGAGATCTTAGCAGAGGGACAATTTGTTGAGATTGTTGCAACAAACTTTAGTGATATACAGGTGTGTTTCCACTAGCAAACCTCAACAAGTTACTTGTAGACGTTACTTTTGCAAGTTCATTGACGTGGTAACACATTACCCAAGCCTGCTTGCCTAAGTAACTTCTGAAAGTTAGTGGATACAGTTTAGTGCAAATTGGTACAGTTACTTGTTGAACTTGCATAAGTTTTGTGTGTTTATATAGGTACAAAAAGGGCAGAGTCAAAATGTGATAAGTACACATGGAATTATCAGAGAAAACACTTGTTAAAAAAAGGAGTGCTTCTCTGTTATCTTGGACACAAAGCACATGGACACAAATACAGGAAGAAATTCGTAATTTGCACATGCAATAGGGGCAAGAAATGGAGATGGGGGGGGGGGGGGGGTGGACAGGACAGAGTACAGAAGGTGTGTATAAAAGCAAACGGGAAAATTTGTTTTGCCCCTACACAGCATAAGAAACAGCGGATAATCTGGTGAGAGGCACAAATTTAACGTCTTACAAATAGTATTTACGAGGGTGATTCAATAATTAAAGAGACAAATTGGTCTGGGGAAAAAACTGTTAGTAGGGCAAGTTTGGTACTTTTATGGCTTTAAGTTGGCATGACTGGGATGAGCCCTGATCAGCTGATTTATCAACATTGTTTTGTTTATAACCTCAAAAATACATTCCAATATGGCAAATTCACTTTAAACGTCCACATTACTTGAACAACATTCTGTTATTCGTGTTTTACTTGCTGAATGCAAGAAACCAGTGAATATATACTGTAGAATGTCTCAAGTTTATGGTGAAGGTTGTATGAATGGTGCAAATTTTTACAAGTGGGTAGAGCAGTTAAAAAAATGCTCGCAACTCAGTGACTGACGAACACCGTTCTGGCCGACCAGTTGCAGTTTCAACTCCTTCACTTGAAAGTCGAATAGACGACATTATTCATGCCAACCACCGTGTGACTGTGGAAATGATAGCTGATAAGGTTCAAGTTAATACTGGTACAGTTCATAACATTATCTGTAACAAACTGAAGTACTGCAAAACATGTGCCAGATGGGTCCCAATGGAATTGATGCAGCTACATAAGGAAACGAGGTTGAGAGTGTGCACAGAGCTAAAGGAACGTTATGAAAGAGAAGGTGAGCACTTCCTCAACAAAATTTTAACTTGTGATGAAACTTGGGTTCACTATTATAATCCAGAATCAAAAAGACAAAGCATGGAGTGGAAGCACACCGACTCACCTGTGAAGGAAAAATTCAAAACCCAAAGATCAGCAGGAAAAGCCATGTTGACGGTGTTTTGGGAAGCTGAAGGTCCAGTTTTTTGTGATTATCTTGAAGAGCAATGTACAATGAACAACCAACACTACTCGGATTTACTTTTAAACAAGGTAAAGCCAGCCATGAGAGAGACATCGTGGATCTCAGAGGAGAGGTGTGATTCTCCAGCAAGACAACATACGTCCCCACATTGCTCACCTAACCTGTGAAACCATTGACAAAATGGCCTGGGAAGTACTGCCTCATCCCCCTTACAGTACTGATTTAGCACCTAATGATTTCCATTTGTTTGGTGCACTGAAGGAGGCATTGTGGGAACAGCTTCCAGGACAACATGGACATGAAAAAGTTTGTGGGAAATTGGTTCAAACATCAAGATTAAAGAGTTCTTTGCAGCTGGAATAAAAAAGCTTGTATCCCAATGGAATAAGTGCATAAATGTTCAAGGGGATTATGTTGAAAAGTAGAAAAAGTATTGTTTTGAAAAAAATAAACGCTTTTTTCTCCAGATCATTTTGTCTCTTTAATTACTGAATGACCCTCATATTGCTGTAGAATGCAAACAGCACTCAGTAGGGTGAGTGGTGGAGTGACATGATGATGGGGCCCAGTGACACAGGGTGGTTGAGAGAAATATTTTATTAGACTTCAAATACAGGTTACTTTGTTACCAATGTGAGGCAGACATGCCTCAATCCAGCAATGGCTAGCAGGCAGTAGGTTTCCACCCTGGCAACGATATGCATGCGTAGGTGCTCTGCAATGCTGACATCAGACCAAGAAACGGCTGGCGCTCTATGGGCCAAGGTCGTGACATCAGCTGCACATTCCTTTTTCTGCTGTGACTGTTCCACTGCTGAATGGGCACATACAGTGATTCAGGATTGTCTCTCATCCACTGAGGAAGTGAGCAACGACTGCCGTGCACAGGACGTGACCTGCTGACCACTGGCAGGAATCTGGCAACAACAGGTAAGCGGTAATTTGACACAAAGTCCCACAAGCAGACTCAGTACCCGATCTCGAGCCAATGGCTGCAGCTGGCGGTGTCGTCGTCTTGTCATCTAGTGTGAGCCTGGTGTCATTCTGGTGCCATTGGACTGAATAAATTTAACTCAAAATTCAGTTATTTGCGTGACAGAGGCATTTGTTGCCCGAGTACCCCACCCCCCATCACAAAGCTCACAGCACAACTCTTGCCCTGGCATGGTGACATCATCCTGCCCTCCAGCTATGACCATTGCATGGAGCAGGTTTTGCCAAGCACAGGTAGCCCATCTCGCAGTAATTTTGCTTGTGTGTTATGGCCCGAATGTTGCTACACAGCACTTACCGGCCAATAATAGCTAATACGACACTTCAAGGGAGATTTCTTAAAAATTCCTAGTGTTTCCTGTAGAACACGACAGTGAAACTACATTGACATTGTCCCCATCCACAGAGAAGTCCCAGCCCCTCTGACTTTCTTAGGAATGGTTCTTCACCATGACTTCTTCCACCATCAATTTATAAGTGGCATGCTCCCAAGATTGCGCTAGACTGACAATTTTAAACAGAGTACATTTACCACATTAAATTTTATGACTGCTCCCCATGCAAATCCTTCAGCACATTTAGTGTGTATTGTACCTGTGTGGTGGACACACCCTTGCTCCTACATGGCTCTCTCCATGCTTCCAATCTTCCATAAGCTCTAAAAATTCATTTTTCCTTCATATTTATACTACAATATTCTTCGTACACTTACTATGGCTATCATTACCTTTGAATCTCTCCTTGCATTTCTTAATCTTTTAAGAGTCCCTTACCCTGCTCATTACTCTCAGAGCCATCCTCATGAGGAAACTGCATACAGCACCACCATTCATAACACTTAGACAAGTAGTTCCACTTATTCCTCCCACTGTGGTGTTCATTACAGACTGAATTCTCCTCGAAATGCTTAGTTTTCTGGTGCTCCTGCTCACCCAAAGCAACTTCCTGCTGCCAGGTAGCACTGTGGATTAACCTTAGCGTATTTGTACATGGTTTAACTGGATTATCTTGTACAACAGACACTCCTCGTGACAGATAAACATTACCAACAGCTTCCCCTAGCCAGAATGCCTTCCCACTAAGTTCCATTGTTTATGACTGCTCCCCATGCAAATCCTTCAGCACATTTAGTGTGTATTGTACCTGTGTGGTGGACACACCCTTGCTCCTACATGGCTCTCTCCATGCTTCCAATCTTCCATAAGCTCTAAAAATTCATTTTTCCTTCATATTTATACTACAATATTCTTCGTACACTTACTATGGCTATCATTACCTTTGAATCTCTCCTTGCATTTCTTAATCTTTTAAGAGTCCCTTACCCTGCTCATTACCGCAAATACTATGAACCATATTCCACTGCTAGGCCTCTTGCTTTACTTATGCACAAACAATTTATGAATCTGAAGTCCACACTTACTAACTAAAATGACACTCTTCCTTTATGAATGAATTATACTTACCTCATCAAATTTAACAAAACCTGGTCTGGTTCCATTAAACTCTTAGCTTGCCATCTCTTATCTGTGTTCGGTAGTTTTTAACTCCTTGTTTTGGATCATCTGAAACTCCCCTTATGATTTCCCAGCAAACATACTCTCAGAGCCATCCTCACGAGGAAACTGCATACAGCACCACCATTCATAACACTTAGACAAGTAGTTCCACTTATTCCTCCCACTGTGGTGTTCATTACAGACTGAATTCTCCTCGAAATGCTTAGTTTTCTGGTGCTCCTGCTCACCCAAAGCAACTTCCTGCTGCCAGGTAGCACTGTGGATTAACCTTAGCGTATTTGTACATGGTTTAACTGGATTATCTTGTACAACAGACACTCCTCGTGACAGATAAACATTACCAACAGCTTCCCCTAGCCAGAATGCCTTCCCACTAAGTTCCATTGTTGAACATCATATTTATGCAGAAAGTCTAACCCTAAGCTCACACTGTACCCTTTGCTTACAAGAGACACTGCTATGTATTGCTTAAATTTTGATGCCTCCAACGGAAAATTCGCAATTATCGATAATGATGTTTTAAAAATTGGAGGACAGTTTTCTTACACCAAAACAAGGAAGAAATGTCTAGTAAACATGAGCTCTAATATATGCATATCTCAAGAACTATGGCCACTTGTTCATCCTCGATACTGTGAAGTCTATCTTCTACTGCACGCTCCTTGCTTTCCATATTTTGAAAGTGTGGTACTGTCTCTGCATGTGCCCTGTACACCCACAGTTATATTTGCAGCAAACACCTTTTGTCGATCTCTAACCCATGTTGCAACATCAGTCTTCTCAAGTTCTGTTGCTAGCCTATGCCCTTTGTTTGGTTTCCTGTAGCAACACCTTGCTTACCTTATCACTCTGTATCAACTCATACAAAAGCACGGTACGTTTGCACATCCTGTTCACAAAACCCTGTATGGCTTCATTATGACTCTTAAAAATTACACTTCTCACAGAAAACCATGCACTATTCTGCTTCCTATCTCACTGTACCTGTGTGTGACTGAGCTGCCCAAAAGTTTCCACCCTGTCCAGTGCCTTTGTGCATTGTACAGAGGACTTCACTTTTCCCTACAGGCACAATCTCTCTATTTGCTAAGACTGTGACCAATGCCTGTTAGGTGATGACGAAAGATGTTCCACAAATGACACACACCTTCAAACTACCCACAGGAAAAGGAAGAAACTAGTTTTGGAATAGTTAGATCTACCTGTAGACTGCAACTTCAACAACCCCAACTCCTCATTCTTCTCTGCCGACCTTTTTATTCACAAATGCATTTTCTGCTCTCAGCTGCACTACCTCATTAACTAAAGACCGCATAGCTTCCTGACCGGTGACACCTGATGTGTCTGATTTAGCCATTGTGTTATCCTTAAAAAGGACAGAACACTCCTTAGTTAATAGCACTACCACACATCTAATCATGAGCCACCTAGACTCCCTGAATAGTTTCGCCTTATGGCCCAAATGATGACACACAAAGCAAACAGCTGCCACTGATTTGGCATAAGGGGCAGAATTACACTGTGTACATCCCACAGGCTCTACTTGTTGACCCCTAGAATTTTCTTTAAACTGAGAGACATCCCCAATTCCTCTGGCCTCACACCATTATTATAAAAGTGTCTCACTCGCCCCACAATTAAGATACCATAGGCTGGGGTTTGGACGTTGCATTGCAGGGGATGGTACAACCCTCACTGTCCAGTGGTGGGGACATCACCTCTCCTGTCACCACACTGGGGTTGTGTGAGTAGGATGAGTGGTGGAGTGAAGGGCACGTGGGTCCAGTGACAATAGTGGTTGAGACAAATATTTTATCGAACTTCAAATACACATCGTGTCAGTAGCAATGCAAGGCAGACAGGCCACACACTGGCCAGCGATAGCTAGCAGGCAGCTGGCTTCCGACCCAGCAAAGAGGTAAACATGTAGACATTCTGCGTTGATGTCAGGCCAAAAACCAGCCAGCAGTCTGACGGTGGACCAAGCCCCTAATGTCAGCTGCACTCTCCTCCTCCTGTGATTGTGTTCTGCTGTGGAAGTGACTCAGACTTGGCTCACATCCACTTAAGTGAATGGAGACACTGTGCACAGGATGACCCACTGCCCCCGGCAGGAGTCTGATAGTGTGAAGGTTTGGAAAGCAGGTCAGCAGCACTGTGGCACCAAGTCCCACAAGGAGACTCAGTTCAGGAGTGGCTGGCCTGACTCGGTCTTAAACCCATGGCTGCAGCTGGCAGTGCCCAGCCATCTTGTGTAGCATGGTATTGCTGCTGGACTTCAAATAAATATGCCTCAAAATTCACAGCTTTTTATATGGTTCCAAGGTGCATTTGTTGCACTGTTACCCAGCATCGTGTCATGTAGCTCACAACATGGGCCTTGACCCAGTGTGGTGACATCATCCTGCCTGCTCCTGCTATTAATGATGCATGGTGCAGGTTTTGCAGAGCATAGCTAGTCCATCTGGCAATTCTTTTGCATATGTGTTGGTAAACCTATCAAGCAGCACATAATGGGAAATGCTACTCACCTCTGTACAGAACACAAATTGTCTCGAGACTGTGTTTATCACAACTGGTGCTGTTAATATTGGAAAGCATGTAGAGACAAGTCCAAAAAAGTTTTAAGATATTTCTTGTTCTACAGAGCCGACAATGTGTTGACTGTCATGTGCATAGTGATGAACATTTCACTGCTAGGCACACTATGTCATGTGTGAGGCTCTGCTTTTGCTGCCACTGGCCAAATGACAGTATGTTAAACACCTCCGTTTGTTGACTCCTTAACAAGTAGGGGCCCCATAACATGTTTTTTAAGCAAATGCACCATTAGCAACAATTACACAGTGTCCTTTACGTTCTAGTTGGTAAGGTTTGCGGAACTGGTAAATTCGAAGTATTATGCTCAAGTAATCTTCATGGTTTTCAGTTATTAAAAACACCATCAGACATTCTACACTTACACATAAATCAAAGTGTCTAACTCTATATTCAGTTCCCATCAGTGCTAATAGCACAATACTATGGGTGCCTTTGTGATCACAGTAAACACTGCCTTCTTTCATGGGAACCTGTGTCACTACAGATTTTCCAGCCATAGGACCAATAGTCTGGAATAGTTGAGCCATTTGCAAAAACATTGTTCTGTTGAAGGTACCTTAAAACAGAAAATCACTATCTAAAATTTCCTCTTATTAATAATAAAATTTACTACATACAT
Source organism: Schistocerca serialis cubense (assembly GCF_023864345.2). Taxonomy (NCBI): domain Eukaryota; kingdom Metazoa; phylum Arthropoda; class Insecta; order Orthoptera; family Acrididae; genus Schistocerca; species Schistocerca serialis. The sequence goes on from NC_064640.1 coordinate 390,837,985, forward strand.
TCCAGTTATCAGACAAAAATGGGGAAGTGAATGTGACAGAAATACTGTTTTGGAGGAAAATTTTACACAAATTGAAACCACAAGAATGCCTTTCAAATGGAATAAAGTCAGCAGGGTAAATTCTGATGTTTGGAAGGCAATAGAAATGTTGCCTGCTGATATCATGTGTTTGGAGACTACATGGCATGTTGAGCTTGAATCACAAGTATCAAGTAAAAAATTAAAACTTATAATGCAATAAGCAATTTTGGGAGTTTCTGCAGAGAATGACAATTTAAACACTTGCAGTAATATGTGGATTTCTGATTTATATAAATTTCATTTTGACACTGTATATGCCATTGCATGGAATAAAAATTTTCTGATACAGGCAAAGTGGATGATTCACAAGATAATTGTTTAGTAAAATGTCTTGCTTAAGCAGATTATTTGAGTGCACTTATGAAACATCAGAATACTAACCTTCATATATTCTTTTCAAACATTCAAATGGAGCCTCTCAGCCGTCAAGAACAATGTGGGAAATTGAGCACACGAGAACTATAAAATTCTGTGCTTAAGGTCCGTCTCTAATTCTGTATGACTACAATGGATGGGTTTTATACCTAGTTACTTTAACACAACCTGATGATGTCCCAACAGGGTAAAACACATTATTGAAATTAAATAACTTTGCAACCCAGAGTGTTTTTAAAACAAACTACAAAAGGATGTGAGCAAGTGGAAACAATTGGACAAACCAAATAATTACACACATTATCCACAGCTCGTGGTCTTGCAGTAGCAATCTCGCTTCCCGCGCACAAGGCCCCGGGTTCGATTCCCGGCGGGGTCAGGGATTTTCTCTGCCTCGTGATGACTGGGTGTTGTGTGTTCATCATCATCATCATCATCGACTCAAGTCGCCAAAGTGGTGTCAACTAAAAAGGACTTGCAATATGGCGGCCTAACAACCCCGTATGGGGCCTCCCGGCCAACAATGCCATACAATCATTTCATTTCATTACACACATTACTAAAAGTAAGTATTTTGTGTGATATTTAAGTGTTATTTGCTTACCTGTTGCTAAAATCTGAATGGTAATTAAAATGCACTCTTTTGGTGATAAACCTGCCACATTTTTGAATCCAGTTTTCAAACATCTGATTGTACAACAGACAAAAGGTCTTCAGAACATGCATAAAACATTCTGGGAGAGTTCATTCAGAGTGGGGTCCCCTGATTTTTAGTGCATTCAGCATTTCTGAAAACAAGCATATACAACTGTTTCCAGTGCTTCACTTAAACACTTTCTCCTTAAAATGTTTTTTGTGCTTCAATAACAATAGTTGCTGAACTGTGGACGGTTCCACGTGTAATTACAACTTCATGAAATTAATGTGTGTTGGAGACTTGCAGAGAAAATGTGCCAAGTTTTTGCTCTAATGTAAACACCTCAGAAAGTACTTGCAGAAGTTATTCACTATTAGACACACACTTGACCGAGTTGGAGCAAAAATCTCTGCTTGGAAATGAGGCCAAAGCTGGTCTTAAATTCCATGAACTACATGAAATGTTGGACATGAAATTTTATTTTGAAACAATTTTTTTTACACTGTTTTGGTTAGCATCAAAACCTAGCAGTAACACACTGATAGGTCTACACATGTAGGCACTGTCAGTTTCTTCGCCATTTCCATCAGACGGTTTTTAAGGTTCAGCTCCCATTTACAGATGTACACAGCAATCAAAATATTACAGAGTATACTCCCCACATGCTATTATTGCTGATGCTTCACCTACACTTTTCTGGTGAATCTTCCTGCAACTTTTTAAGTGTGTACAGCATTGCAACTCCTAGAGGAAAGCCATAGTGCTCCCTATTTGTTTTTTACCATTCTGTCAGCACTTAATGTCCTCACTGAAGGTGGTAGTTGTGAATAATTAAACAAACTTACAAAGTGAGCTCTTGTTCTTCAATGGCAGTTTTACTTCCGTAATGACAAACAACGAAGTGTCTTCTATAATAGAATTTTCACCTGTACTAGTTTTCTACTCTTCATTTGACAACCACCTTTTTACCAGTGAATAATACTGAGGTATTTATAACTAAATCTCTGGTACTGTTATTAGATCATACTGGACCTCTTTTAAAAGTACCTGAAAGATGGGTCGCAGTCCATTCTTCACGGAGTGCTGCACTGAGGAGAGGTATCGATGTCGGTCGGTGAGACCTGCCACGAAGTTGGGGTTCCAAAACATCGCAAAGGTGTTCTATACGATTCATGTCACGACTGTGCATGTGAGTCCATGCCATGCAACTTCACCACAGGCTGTGCACTATGAACAGGTGTTCGATCGTGTTGAAAGATGCAATCACCATCCCTGAATTGCTCTTCAACAGTGGAAAGCAAGAAGGTACTTAAAACATCGATGTAGGCCTGTGCTGTGATAGTGCCACACCAAATGAGGGGTGCAAGCCCCCTCCATGAAAAAACGACCACACCATAACACAGCTGCCACCGAATTTTACTATCGGCACTACATACACTGGCAGATGTTCAGCAAGCATTTGCCAGACCCACACACTGCCATCAGATTGCCACATCATGTACCATCATTTGTCACTCCACAAGTTTGTCCACTGTCCAATGTTTATGCTCCTTACACCAAGTGAGGCGTTGTTTGGCATTTACTGGCATGATGTGTGGTTTATGAGCAGCCACTTGACCAAGAAATCCAAGTTTTCTCACCTCCCACCAAACTGTCATAGTACTTGCAGTGGATCCTGATGCAGTTTGGATGGTCTAGATAGATGTCTGCCTATGATATATTATGATCCTCTCCAACTGTCGGCACTCTCAGCCAACAGATGAGGTCGGCCTGTACGTTTTTGTGCTGCAAGTGTCTTCACGTTTTCACTTCACTATCACATTGGGAACAGCAGACCTAGGGATGTTTAGGAGTGTGGAAATCTCACATACAGATGTATGAGACAAGTGACACTGCATCACCTGACCATGTTCTAAGACCGTGAGTACCCCAGAGTGCTACATTCTGCTCTCTCAATGTCTAATGACTACTGAGGTCACTGATATGAGTACCTGGCAGTAGGTGAAGCACAATGCACCTAAGATGAAAAATGTATGTTTTTGGAGGTGTCTGGATACTTTTGATCTCAGAGTGCAACTGAGTTATTCCATAATCACTATCCTACTGGAAAATGTGATTGACAAAAATGATGGATTTGGGAAATGGCAGTTCAGATACCAGTCATCCTGTTTTCTGTAATTTCCCTGTTTTCTACCACTTGTCTGCGAAAGGCAAAGGTTCATAGGTCGAGTCTTGGTCTGGCACAGTTTTAATGAGCCAGGAAGTTTCATATCAGCGCACACTCCGCTGCAGTGAAAGTCTCACTCTGGAAACATCCCCCAGGCTGTGGCTAAGCCATGTCTCTGTAATACCCTTTCTTTCAGGAGTGCTAGTTCTGCAAGGTTCACAGGAGAGTTTCTGTAAAGTTTGGAAGGTAGCAGACAAGGTACTGGTGGAAGTAAAGCTGTGAGGACGGGGTGTGAGTCATGCTTGGGTAGCTCAGTTGGTAGAACACTTGCCCATGAAAGGCAAAGGTCCCAAGTTCGAGTTTTAATCTGCCAGGAAATTTTCAGGCCTAGTCATGTTTCCCAATGCACCAAATACTGAGACCTAACACTTTCATGATTTGTCACTACAAAGCACTGTACACTATAAATTTTTATCTTTGAAATTAACCAAACATATGGCACAAAATATTCTTTAGGGAGGGGGTTGGCACTTTCTTTCAGCGACCCTTTCTATTAGCTTTTCAGACGAGCCATCTACACTCGCACCATTGTGTTAAAACACTAAGGCATCTAACAGGTCACTTCTCCCTATTCCCTTATATCTTGATACCTTTCCTCAATCACATGTACTGGAATGTGAAGCTCTTACATATTCTTCACGATGTGCTATAATGACTGCATATCTGTCCTCTTGTTTACAGATCAGTGTGTGTAACAGTAAAATGCAGGTAATAATGTAATACCTGTTCATGAACGTATTCTTTTCATTAAGTAAAACCACATTGGTCTTCTTAAAAAAGCACTGCCAGTCTGCCTCAGACCTAAATCAAAGACTAACATTAAAACAACTGTTCAGTTACCCATGCACATCTACTCAATATGTTAGGGCTACCACAGTAGATCTAATAATTATTTAAATAAAAAATCTGTAGCAACATTTTTAAATCCAACTGAATAAAATTTCTCCTAGCACCATACAGATTCTTAAACACCATAATAGTCTTCCAAATCCGTGACAATTCTTAATAGCTATAAAAATACTTTTAAGATTCAAAATGAAAAACAGGCCACTTGCAATAAAAAGTAAAACTACTCATACATCAGCTACAGACTTCATGTGCCCCTTGTTCTTACATTTTAAATCAAAGTATTATTTTCATAGCAATTAAAAATTCACTAACAAATTTTCATAAAAATCTACAGGGGATCAGGAATAGCTAGGATGCCTGAAACTAGTTATGGCTCTAAAATAAAACATTTAAAAGTATCTGACTGGATGCGTCATTCACCAACTATGATTAATGGCTGTTTAGTTCAGAACATCAAACATGGATAAATTAACATTCAGTAAAATATCTGCCCATTTAATTCTTTTCCAAAAAATGAAGTAAATTTTGTAAGCTTTTTATAAGATATTTATTGCTGCAAACTATTGTAAACAGGATCTGACAAGGATTGGGAACAAGTCAAAGAACCAGCTGAGACTGGTTGACAAGCCAGGTGTCACTGAAAGCAGTTAACCCAGTGCGAACAAGGGGAAAACTGACACGGACAGCACGGCAGAAAGAAGTTCAAACAAGGAATTCAAGAGTGAACACCTAAGGCATAGTGAATCACACCAAACCACTGTGTAATGAGAATACGGAAGTGCAGCAAATACCCAACTGAAGGCAGAGCTGCAGCACACTTGGCTTTATTGTGCAACTGTCAGCACTAATTTGCAGGCAAGATGGATGTGGCCTTGTCAGGCCAGCATTTCAGAGGTGATACTACACTATCAGATGCAGTAGTAACATACAGGAATCATCCTAGAGTTCCACACTTACTACCATGAACACATTTCGATGCAACCCACAACCCATGCCGGCCTGCAGGACAGCAGAGATGTCTAGTGTTACCAGCACTTTTCGCCCCTCTGCTGAGGGAGCTAGATGGATCAAGACAGGCAAAAAGAGTTAATATTGCATTGTCATGCAGGTCTGAGTGAATTTTAAAATTTCAAGCCTCTAGCTTGTCAGCAATCAACTGCAATATTTGTACCAGACAGCAACCTAACAAAAACACACCAAAAATCTATTTACTGATAAGGGTGACATGGCCACTGCAATGTAGCAATCACAGTACTGTTAGTAACAATTTCAACTCACATACTGCATTTCACATTGACATACTATTCATATCACAGCATTTTATGTCAAATAGCAGGCAAGGCATTCAAACCACTTGTTACTAAAAATACTCTCCAAAACTTTTGCACTACTAACAATAACTCTGTAAACCAATCTCATGAATGTCACAGTTTTGTTCCAATACTGTTTTAATTTCAATGGCTACAAGAACAATTAAAAACCAGTGTGCCCCTGCTATATCTCCACAACAAAGTGTCAGTTTAACCTCATTTTTGTAATGGACACCCAAGTATTTCGACATGAGTAATGGGATGGCTATCAGTGCAGACAAAACATTTCTTGCAATGTTTAATACAATAAGGAAAAAATATTTAGACATGTCCAGGCTTGGATGAAATTTAGAGAAGTACCCATGAAAATCTGATACATGTAATATTACACCCAGAACTTTATTACATTAACTTTCTCCAAATGGACAAAACTAGAGTTTGAGACTTCACATTAAAAAGGGAGTACATGAAAATTTATTCTCTTCTAATGACAGCTAATTAAAATATCACAATTTGGGAACATTATACATTGTTCGTGGAAGAATTGGAGAACTTTGATTCTTTTGATAGCACCCCATTTTTATGTTGTGGTTGTAGTATTTATTTTCCTAACTTTTTACTGCACAACCTGTCACATTGTGGTAACTTAAGAGTTGCTTCATTTTTATCCTAAATAATAGTTTTATACAGTGAGAACTTAAACATTCATTGCTGCACATGGAGGAAGACCATGTCCACCACCTTGTCTCACCGCCATCAATAGATTTCTTTTGATCATCATCTATGTTTGATGATCATGGCAAACAGCACAACATGGTCAAGTCTTTAACAAACTTAAGTTTGACAAATTGTGTATGGGGGGCCTTAAAGGACCAACACAGATTTTTCGGTAATAAGGAGCATCTGATGGCTTGTGGATCATCCAGGGTGGTTTCACAGGAAACAGGTTCCACCTATTTGTATGGAGGTATGTTGTTCACTCTGAAAACCAGTCCAACCCTTTTTGCCTTTGAAACATGAAGTGAGTTTTAGAGCTTAAAATTATTCCATTGCACTACGCTAGGGTTATTTGAAGTACACCTTTGGATACGCACATATCAAGAATTCATTCTCCTTCCCACAAGAGTCTCCAGATTTATTTCCACACTACAGAAAATAGTTGTCCTACCCAAACATTTACACAAGCCAGGCAATCTTTTCCTAATCACCTCTTACTCTTCCATCATACTGCACTTTCTCATAATATGAAAGCTTTAGATACTTTCAGCCATCCTTATACTTTTGTAGTGCTGTCCATTATATCTGAGTAGAACCGCCCACAAATGTGTCATCTAAAGATGACCAACAGGTCTATGGATTGGAAAAAGAAATACAGCACTTTTTTAACATTCTCTCAACCATGTCTGAGCACAAGCTGAGTATGGGGAAGGATATTAACTCATTTTTCAGATGAACTATAAAACATTTGCTGTTATAGTACAATGGTGAAGCTTAGATGGGCAGGTCATAATGGGGTGGCACCAAAATAGGGAAGCAAAATTTATGACAACTAAAATGCAGTTGCTTTACAAGACACCCTGGGGATCAGACTTGTCAGTTTGGTAGGTGGGGTTTTGGAGGTTAAAAATTCTAGACCTAACTACACATGGCTACAGCAAGCTGGTCCACATGGACATAGGCTGCTGCAGAGATGAGGCTCGCACAGAATAGACTAGTGTGGAGAGCTACATCAAACCAGTCTTCAGTTTGAAAATAAAAATGATTGTAGGTAAATGATTCCACAAAGAGCACATTTTGCAATACAATATACGTGTAGCTCAAGACAATCAAAATTTTTGCAGAACTGAATTGTCCAAGTCTAAATCAGAATTACAAGAAAATATACTGCTAACAACTCATAAAAAACCAGTTTCAGACTTTGAATCAGCATATATAGTTATGGACAGTTGATGGTATTGGTGCAACAAAACTTAAACATTTCATCAGAACTGGAAATGCAAAATGTGACAGATCAAGATTACTATATTGCCTAACAAGGTTAATGACCTGAAAGTAAAGAGTATGAAGTTTGTCATTCATCATCACATTTACAGGCAGAATTATCCATTTTCTGCAATTTCACTGATCTTTCACTTTCAGTACAGAAGCCTAATATTGGCAGGGGGCAGGCAGCAGCACAAGTTGGGATTTGGACACAACATGGGCATAATATTCCACATCCCCTAATGTACCAGCAAGTACTTAATTTCCTTACTTAAAAAGGAACTTTTGTTCCAAAAGCTAGGAAGTTTCTCACTTTTGAAAAGTGAATCACCAGTACTGGATTTAGCTTAACTAATTTAAGTGCTGTGCAACTGTTCTGTCAAATTTCATAGTGCTATCAAGCACATTTTCATTTTCCTATTTATACTAAAATGCAAACAAAATTTAGTGCCCAGAAACCAAAAAACACCATTTTCCTCATCAATGTCAGTTCAGCATTAATATGAACTGCACAGAAACTGGCAAACTCACTGCAGGTAACTACAACCTATGAATTCAAATATCCTCACTGCATATTTGATTAACACTTAAGAATTTCAAGGAATGATGTAACTGCTCACTTTTTCAAGGCACTGGAAAAAACATTGCAACAAAGGAAGAAAAACATGGATATCACACTGTGGACTGACAACTGGTGCCTGAGTAAGCTGCAACAGCCTCTATGAACTTTTACAACTCAAGCTCAAACATTTTTCTAGTTTTGCACATGCTAATGGAATATTATAAAGTTAACGGAATCAGAGTAAACCATTCTTTAAATAACTTTCCACTCTGAACACACATGATTAGCTTTTATCACCAGGTTACATACCAGCAAAAAGTCCTCAATATACTACTGTAAGAGCCTCATATTAGAATATATTTAAAATATTTTGTCAGGAATGTTCTCAGGCATTAATAGCTTCAGTTGTAACCAGATTTTACCAGGCCATCAAAATCAAAATGCTAGCCAAAAGTATTTTATGAAAAAATTTCTGTGTTACACACTTGACAATTCGCATAAGTTATTTTCATTATGGTATTAAATAATGGAACATTTCACAATCTTGTAATTTTTTTCAAAAGTTTATTTTTCTTACTTTTTATTTTATAATGAATGTCATAAAAATTAGCCCTGCTTTTGAGCCAATTCTCTGGCCTTTGCCTTCTCAATTTTGGCAATCCTGGCAGCAGATTTTGATCCCAAAAGACCACCACCCCAATGCCTTCTGAATTCTTCATAGCGCTCATTGAAGTTAGTTTTTACAGACTCTACAATTTTCGTCAATGCTGCCCTATCAGATGACTCCACCTGTAAAATTATGCAGTGACAGTTTTGGGTATTAGCAGAAAATTTTGATTTGAAAATTCAGTAATTTGTTATACTGTAATAAAGGTAATTAGTACCTGAGTGATGGCAACACACGTGCACGTTTTCTTATGTACTAAACGTCCAAGACGGGCCTTTCCTTTAACTATACAATACGGGACCCCCATCTTTCGGCACAAAGATGGCAGGAAAAGTACCATCTGTAACAACGGAATTAGTCAGGAGATATAGAATTGTTAAATATAAAAACAAAATTAGTGTATACTGTTCAGTGCATATTGTCATCAATTTAATCAGGTGAAGAAATTCAAAACATCATTAAATTAATATTGTACTATTCTTTGCATATATCTAAATTTATACCTCAATTGGATCCACATCATGTGCAATTACAACCAGCTGGGCTTTCTTCTGCTCAATCAGTTTTGTTACTGTCTGCGCTCCTTGCTTTACTGAAAGAATCTTCCTCTCATGTGTCTCTTCTTTCTTCGAAACCTTAGCCTGAGCCTGTGTAAACAATCTCTGCTTCTTTGCCTGGCGAGTTTCTGGGCGATACTTATCAAGCAACTTGAAGAGTGCAGTAGCTATAAAAAGAAGAGACTTTTTGAATCTCCTAAAATCATTTAAAATCTTAGTTCTATCATTTGTTGTATCAGAATTAAAAAGCTCGTTAAAAGTCAGCATCATACTCAGTTGTTATTTTCATCATTTCACAAAGAGTGTAAATGAATAGGAGTTTAACATTACCAGTTTGCCTGTCCAGAGTTTGAGTAAACTGATTTATTGGTGGTGGCACTTTCAGTCGTTTTTGCAGTACTGATTTCTGTCTTTGAATCCTGATATATTTTGGCCATTTCACAAAACGGCTAAGGTCACGAGGTGGCTGAATGTCCTGACCTGTAAAAATATTTATGTTAAAAAGGCAAGCACTGCACGTATCAGTTACAAAGTAGAGAGAGAGAGAGAGAGAGAGAGAGAGAGAGAGAGAGAGAGAGAGAGATTTGAATGCCCCAATTGTAAGGAACAGCAGAATGGGAAAGTAGCTATCCCATAGATACAAAAACTCCGACATGCACCGTACTAAAAAATGGAAAATTGTTTATGAATTGGAAGATTTTGGTATCCACATTAGAAGATATTTTCAATGACAAGCCCTCAAAGAAAATTACAATATCCAGGATGTATGCCAGCAACAACCAAGTCTGAAGTGAATGACAAAGCCCTTAACCATTTTGAATTTCAAACAAAACAAAATACCCAAAATACCAGAAAGTGCATGAAACAATTCACTATTGGAAAAAAAGATGCATGGAACCTACAATCACATTAAGATCCCCAAAGCCAAATCAGCGTAATAAAATCCAGCCCAAACAGCTCGATGCAACTGTGCTCAAGTCTGCATGCAATAAATCATAACTCTCGTGTGCCCACAAACAGTTTTACTCTACTGCTGAGCTGCCATTTATCTACCTAAAGAACTGCCAGCAGGAAACTACACCTGCAAAGCATACATTATACTCAGGACACTAATTCATAATGAAGTTAGGTTTAAGCTTATTTGATCTTAGTTTGCCACTTCTCTATAAAAAGCACGAAGAATAGGCTAAACCGTCAAGACAGTGGCTCTAACCCTTCCACTGCTGTGGGTGTATATAAATATCTGCTATCCCACTTTCCAGGTGCTGAATATGTGTATACATGTGCCACTTAATGCTATGAACATCTGCATGCATCCTGAGGCACCAACCTATCACTGCAATTCATGATCTGCAAGGACAGTAATGGTCATGTCACACACGACTGTGTCCAACATCAAACTCAATAATTCAAGAATGAAGTATCACTCTGCTCTTAATTTTAAATAATATTTCAATATCTTATCTACATTTCATTCACTGCAATGTATGAGCTAAATCAACCATACACAAAGTTTACACAATACGTTTTTACCTCTGCAAAATCTTGAAAATTTCATTCAATGTTCTAGTTAAATTGATGCAGCACTATGATACATACCAAAAAGTAATTAAGCCCCTTATCAAGCAAGATATTGGACTGTAAGATATGCAAAAAATTTAATAGTTTTCGAAAAAACCAATCAGTAACATTGGCCAAAATGCCATCTCTCAGCACAGACACCACCATTTGGCAAGCATAACCACCACAATGAAAGGTGCCCTCAGCATGGAATGCAGACACTGTCCATAGCAGCAGAATGTTAAACAGTGGCAATTTTCCCACAAGTTTATCACAAAAATTTGTTACATGATGTATAATCATACAATTTTGGTTTGTTCATAACTCTTAACAAAACAAGAAACCTGGAAGAAAACCAATTCAACTTGTGAGAAGCTGACACGTACATTACAATTCCTTGTAGCATGATATTAAAGAACTGCAAGCTGCTGCCTTCTTATCCTGATCACTGCATTCATTATTCAAGTTTCCCCAAACATGTAACTTTTTTTGGAAAACACTAAATAATGAACTCTAGAACAAATATTTTAGAATTCAGTGGGTATGCAATGACAGATTTGAGCATCTTGTATTTACACAAATTTCATGTCTACAGGTAATTATTTTTTGTGAAAATGTGTGCTGACATTTGCACAATCAAGTCACTAGGTGGACCAGCCTTCACAATGGATCAAGTAAACACTACAAAAGTAATTCCCTTTGTAGTTGACTTGCCCAATCAAATATTTCCCATTTTCCCCTCAATGGGCCCAGTTAAAATATTTTTTCAACTCTGTTAAAAGTTATCCTGCAACAATCTCCACAGAAGTTTACAAACAAATTCACTATTAAACCAGTGTTACATGCACATAATTTATCAGAGGCCCAGTATAAAAATTTAATTTTGCAAAATGTGGCACATCAGACACCTGAAATTACACAACGTAAGAAAGTATCAACTTATATTTCCTCTTAGAATTGCTTACCAATCCCAAAATTTCTTGTCCTTTTATCAAATAAAGGATTTTCAACCTTCTTTGGTTCTACTTTCTTAATTGCCAGTGGTGCAGCTGCCACCTTCTTCCCCACAGTCTTCTTCTTGGGCTGCAAGTAATTAAACCATTATTCTCAAAATATTGTACACAATATTAAGCTGTTACAAATAATTGCTTCACAGTAAAAAAACTGATGTCAGGAGCCATACAACATCACTTGGAAACCAGCTAATCCTATGAAGTTATGGTTCCTACAGTTAAAGAACTAACACAGACCACATTTACTGCCAATGATTTGAAATGTGGCAACTGCAATTATCTTGATACAAAGGAAGAGGGGGATGTAAACTATCTTAACTACTTAGTTCATGTGACAGTTAAGTCCTTCATGCTGCACTATTTGAAGCTGGGCTACAGATTGAACTGGGCTTAACAACTGTAACAAACTAAATGAAAGCTGCTGCCAAAAACTGACACGTCAGACTTCATTATACCAAGATTAACAAAGACTGAAAATCCACATCAATACCTTTTTTCCCATAAAAGACTGTCCAAACTATATCACACTGACTTCTACATAAAATTAAACATTCCGACTGGTCCTGTGAACGGTCTGCCAAAAATGCAGGTTTTATAACTATTTCAGTTTGTAAAATTAGCCTATGCACTTTATTGTTGCACTTTTACTGCCAATTACATGTCTGGATGCAGTTTCATAACAAATCCATTTAAACTCACACTCATTTCACCATCTCACATGATAGTCACAAAATTAGTCACTGATATATCCTTGTTCAATGAGGGATTTTACTCGAGTGTTAGTTTCAACAATCAAGTACAATTTCAAAAATTTTAACATTCCATTCTTAACTCATCTGATGGAATTCCTTGAGACATGAGTCACCTATCCTCTTACCGAGTAGCAAGTGCATGGCAGAGGGAACTTACCATTATCACATGTTAGTTTTGCTTCCCATTCAAATAGCATAGTGAGTAGAAAGAACACAAACACCTCTGCACATTCTCTACTGAACCCCCATAGGAACAGTATATCAGGGGTTGTGGTATATTCAATATTTTCTTTAAACTCTGTACATAGGATTTAACAGGCTAGTTGGATCTACAAGTGCCTTCCAATTGTTCAGCATTTCTGTGAATTCAGCGAAAATATTCAACATCTCCTGTTCACCCTATTTGGTATTGGTCCCATACATATTAGCACTATTTTAAGACTGAACACACTATTTGTGAACCCTTCTATACTGTAATACCAAGGATGTCTTCAGTCTTATCTGTACACACCTATTTCATCATGTGCAGTTTCACATAGGAACAGCTCACATACACATGTTCTCACACACACACTGTCTCATTCAAGTAGCCTACTATGCATCCATTTCTTTGCTCAGCAATTTGTGCCACTTTTATTGTCATGAAAGCCTAAAGAAAAAGGACAGTTGGGTAAAACGGTATCTGAACAACAGGTACACAAGGTTTCAGATCACAGCAAGATTTTAGATTTTCTGCTTGGAAAACTGCAGCAGGCATAATCCACATCACTTCTTGCAGAGGGGTTACCTTCAGTCTTGATGTTATTGAATTTAGCATATGTTAAAAATCAGGAGTAAGTAAAATACACATAATTTGTTTTCTCCAAAAAATTCCTGCCCAGAGATTCAGGCTTCCAAAAATGACACTGAACATTTTGAAAATGCAAAATTTCAGAAAATATTTTAAAATGCTGTACCTCTAACAGTTCTAGATATTTTGTTGGGTTTCTTATGGGAAGGATAATTGCGTTATGATTACAAAGAACTCCTCCATTTGGACTTATCTGTCAAAGTTCTTTTACTATAGCATTCCAAACATTTTTATTATTTATGGAATACTTTTCCAGAAGTGCCAATCCATAAAATTTTGATTTTTTGTTGATTAGTATCATATAGTAGGAGAGCTTCCACTTTTAATTTGGACAGGTTTTATTTTTTAAAATATTTTTTTACTTTCAAGGGTAATTTATGTCTTAATTGAAGTTTTTTCTTACTAACTTCTTTGTTAGAATGCTTATTTCTAATGTGTTATCTCTTTTTGCTTTCTTTGTTGCAGTTATCTCTTTTCGCTTTGTTGTTGTTCGTCAGCTGCTTTGCCATGGCTGTTCATTGCAGGTTTCTGTATTGTAGTTGACCAGTGCTAAATTGTTTACTGAAGAGGCTTCTAAGAAATCAGACCATCCATGTAGTTCTGTCTTTTGCAAAAAGGACTGGGGCCAAAGGAGAGTTAAGTGTGCTGACTAGTTGCATATCCATGAAAGAGTCTTTGTTCAGGTTGCGAATAAGTGTTCTCATTTGAAGACTGCTTCAAAGTTAAGATATTTCCAGTGACAACTGTTATAAACATTTTGACAGAACAATGATAGTATCCAAACAAGTTTAAGCCTCCTATGGTGCAGATGATGCAGGTTTTACTTCACTAGAGGAAGAATTAAATACCTTGAATCAGTCAGCTACAGAGGTAGTTGTTAGTCCTGTTAAGAAACCATGGTCAGTGAAGTAAGCTCTATGCATCACGAAAGTGCAGAGAAATTACTAAAGCTATGGATGAACACACTACAGCAAAACTGACCGCACTCTTCAAAGTAGAAATGCCATCTTCAGAAGAAAATGAACCAAAGCACTCTTGCAAGGAATTTTTCACAAATACCAATCCAGTTTTTTAATACTGCACGTCCTACAGATGTGAAATGTGAAAGTGTAGTTTCAATTAAAAGTATTTAAGGCAGTTATAGAAATATTATGCAATAATACTTGCACTAGATTCTATTCAGGTATATACATGCATTAATATCTGTATATACTTTTATTCATAACTTTCAATTTTTAAAAGGTCTTTGTGTCTGTATCATGGTACTTTTTCGCATATTCTCAGCAACAAATACTTCATTTCATTCTTTGTACACATTTATATTTATCACCAGTTTCAGAAGAGTTGATCACGCTTAACATGACAAAATTTGGACAGAATTGATACAACACTAACTGCAATAAAATTGTTATAATACTGTAAACAGTTGTTACAGATGTTTCCACTACACATGTCAAATAATAGTAATAAAACACAAAGTAAATTTTAAGAAAGGTCTGAGACCCAGTACCTCTGCATGCGCCATTAAAAGGAGTTAAACATTGTGGTAGTTTTAGATAGGAAGTGTTTTGAAATATTGTTACTTAAGATACCAGTAGGTCGGGCCTGAACACACACAAATGCAGCTACTAATTGCACTATAGTCACTAACCAAATGCTTTGTGTACTCCAATTTATTTGCTTTGTGGATTGCTTGTTTTCTTATTTTGAAACGAGTGAAGAGATTAATCATGGTGCATAAAGAGATTCGAATGCATCTCTCACCGCAAAAGGAATCAGCTTTCCCTCTGACCATTATGTGAGTTCTGCATACATGGAAGCACAGAATGCAGCCCTTTGAGAGGGAGGCAGGGCTTATTCCCCACACCACTCCTCTCCCCTTGGGCAGCCTAAGTTATCATTTGTTTACGGTCACAGCTGACTGCCACAAACAGTCCACGTAATGCTTGAAAACAAAGTTACCTCTGTGTTCAATTTAATTCTGTCAAGTGAGTATCCCCGACATACCTTGAACCAATTTTTCATCCATTTTTCCCCACTTACAACAATGAAGCAGTCACCACAGCAGCATGTCACCATTTTAACACTCCAAACCAAAATATTAACGGACTGTTTAGGGAGAATTTCAGTAACAGTCCACACTAATCATCTAGTGAGCACTTAAGCAGGATATATTAATAATGACTTTTCATGCATCAACTGCACAAATCAAACTGAATTAGGCAGTGAAACATACTTTTTCATCAAAACACGGCTCCATTAAGTTTTCTTAATTTTCCAGTTTTAGTTATAGTCAAGTGTACAATGTACCACCAGCCATGTTGCAATATAAGGTTCATTTGAGCAGTTGCCAGACAGCGACAGACAACAGGCTGTACTGTGCATGTACAGCTACGATGACATAGGCAACCCGAGCTTGGTGTTTGCTCTGCTCACACACTTTTCATCACATTTGTGTGTGGAATTTCGTGCATGGTGGGGCATCACGTGACCATGTGCAGTCCTGCGGCATGTCACTGAGGACCTAAGGAGTTGTACCTGGAGAAATTTTTTTATCTATTCTACCCAGATAAGGAATGCAAATAAGGAAGCAGTTCTTGGCATATTATTCATTTCAAAACTAGACTCCACAGCTCAAAGTACCATAATATTCTGCTATATGGTGACATTTTTTTAAATTCGTACTCCGCAATATTGTTATGTAGCATTTCCAATCAGGTTTATATCTACACAGCACTGCAAAAGCTAGTAAGATGGAATACAAATTTCTTGCAAAAAGTTTCTTGTATAGCTTACACAACAATAAAGGACAAATTTCATGACTATTTCAAAATGCATAAAAAATGAACAAGGTTTTCTGTGAGGCAAATAAATTACAACTGGCAGTTATTTTCTACTCTAGGAATAAATAAAAAAGCCACGTGGGGAGTTAAAATGATAAAACACGGTATGTTGCCCATCTACAAAATAGCATAGAATGGCATTCTATAAATTTATTTCTTAAATTAAGAAGTAACTTCTGGCCTAGAGCAAATACTAAAGTGCCTTGTAATCGAAAAACACTTTTACAGAAGTCAGATTTGTAAATTTCTGCTACATCTGTCAATATATTTGAAACAAAATATTTAGTTCAAAACTACTGACCAAATTTGCCTACTTAGTCAGCTTCAAGTCAATGTTTACATATGTTCATACGTATATAGCATTAAGAGATCTTACAGTGTCAAAACAAACTGGACATCAGAGACTATTCCAACAGTGTTGGAATTTCATAAACCACACTTAAAATTCTTCATTCTGCTCTAACTGCAAATTTCTATGTCCAGATGCACTCTGAAGTATCTGACATTCAGCTTTTCTATGTAGGCTTCGTGATACCAATTTTCTTGGAGGTCCCGTAGTGTACTCTCATGTTTGGTTCTTTGTGGTATGTCATTCTTCCCAAAAAATGAAAATTTGCACTTGAAATAGAACTAAGTTTAAAGTAGCCAATAGAGCGGAATGAAACACTGTTTCAAATAGACTAACTGCTTCAGCAGAAAAAATTAATAAAAGCAAATTGCTCTACAAAACTGACAAATAGCTTCACTGAGACATTAATGGTTCATTGCTAATAATGTGGAAATAATATTAAATCATAAAACTAATTTTCGCCTTTCATGTTTATGAAAATTTATATTAATTCACTTGGTGGCTCCCAGCCACAGAAATTTGTTTTGCTTTCATTTGACGTGGGAGCTGTATACGAAGAGATCAGCAATATCACGAAACATACGGGTCACGTGGAGAAGGCCCCCACTATACCTCAGCTTGCTCTGCACATGCGTGGATCTGGCAGCTTGGGTGCACCGGAATAATTTCTCTGGGTAGCATCTAGCTACTTGCTGCTACTGCTCATACGGCAAACAGCCACACTCAAGTAGCCAGAAGCTGGAGAAGACACTGCTCATACACTAAGCTCTCTGCATGTATACAAGCCTGCTGGCAACTGCTCAAACAAACCTACAGACCAGTCTCATCACATTGTTTCAAAAGTTGTGCCTACACTCTCAACCAAATTGTCAAAAATTTATTAGCTACTTCCTTTGGCACTTCAAATACCTGGAGGTGGGGCAAGGAGCATATATCATAGACTACTTGACATTCTTAGAAACACAACAGAAAAGTGCTAATTTAACTAGGTGGTGCAGTAGAATTTGCATGTACTCAAAAATCACGTTGTCCACTCTAGGCCAAAACATGGAACAGGTGATTCTCAATTTCCTTTACCTCATTAATAGTTCAACTCTCAACCTGTCAACAGAAACACTGACAGTTATGTATAAAAAAATTCTGAAAATCTATTTTCTATATTTTTCTGACGCCATTACAAGCTAGAGCCAATGAAATTTACACATCCAATAACAATCTCCCAAAACATATACAAAAATTCCTAAATGAAGGCAAACTACACAACACATGGTCAGATAAATCTTAACCTGAACACCCGACCATATGCTGTAGTCGCATCGTAACACACTGGCTACAAGGCTATCCTAAATTCTTTTATCCTCTTTCCTAATTAAGTAATTAAGTCCAACCACGTGAAAACATCTACAATAAAGAGCGAATTGAGGTTAAACCTGCTCCCAAATACGGATTTATTGTACAACGGCAGATATGGTTCACCAGAATCTAGTCTGTTTTTATGAACTCTGCAGTCTTATCATACAAAACTTAACAGCTTCTACTTTCTGCAAACTGCACATGACTATACTATCAACAGACGAATAAATTTCATCAACTTGCAAACTGGCTGGCCATTCTAAATATCAGCCTTTACATTGATGCCTTTTAGTAATTAAGAACTGTTTAGAACATTACGTTACTTATTTCTATAGTAAATGATCTGACTTCACTTTAATGCATGCTGTTTTGAGTCTGCTACGAATATACAACTTAGAACAGTTGAATAATTATATTTATTTTAGTAGAACAAGTCTAATTAAAAGTAGACAGAACGGAAGCAATTTCATAACCGCAATCCGTAATTACAATCTCTCACTTCGCAAAGTTCAATACTGACTGCATTGCAATAATCAACAAGAAGTAGCTAAAAATATAAAATAAACGTAAACAACAGAAAATAACATCCCAGATGATAAATCGAGGTACACAGTTTTCATACCTTTTTCTGGACCATTTTCTTGCCAACAAAGTTAAAGATGCGATTGGATTACTTCCACACGTGGCAACACAACCCGGTCAGACGAACTAATCTCCTCTCCGCCTAAACTCCAAAGACTTCATGTGACCACCGGTATACGGCACGCAAAACAAAGATACCTTAGCAAAGACGTACCACTCTCGGAAAGCTAGTTACATCTTTCCGTATACATAATATCTTTGATAGGTTTCTACAACAAAAATAACACAAGAGTCTTAATTCCACCAAAATGTTCCATCAGAGCATATTTTAATGACCATTTTTAAATAACTTGAAATTAATATGCAAATATAGACGATTCCTCGCATCTCAGTCTCACAACACATTTATACGTCTTAAGGCCAATTCACACCGGCCGTCAAGTCGCGTCATTTCGAAACATACCACAACTAGAACTGTGAAACTAACGAAAAAAATGTATCCCTACCTTTGCGTTACTAAAAGTAACAGTACTCGCTACAAATGTATCGTTACTCGTAATTTTCATTACCGACGATATTGCAAAACTCCTATGGAATCCAGTCGCATTAATACTGCTGGTTACATCTTAGTACTCGGATGAATTTTTTATACTTGAATCCGTTTGGATTGGGTTTAATAGTAAAATAAAAACAAGAAATAGTAAATTTTAAATTATTTAATGTAGAAATCTAATGTGGAAGTCTAATTTTTACAGATTTAATATACTGAATGTGTATTTTAAATAACTGATAAACTAAAAAAAAACTAAACTACTCCCGAACAGGCCATGAAGGCCCAAAGGTACCGACTGGCCGCTGTGCCATTTTCAGCCCACAGACGTCACTGGATACGGATAAGGAGCGGCATGTGTCAGTTTCCGAGACCGGAGCCGCTACTTCTCAATCAAGTAGCTCCTCAGCTTGCATCACAATGGCTGAGTGCATCTCGCTTGCCAACAAATCTCGGCAGACCAGATGATCACCCATTCAAGTGCTAGACCAGCGCGACAGCACTTAACTTCGGGTATCTGATGGGAACCGATGTTACCACTGCGGGAAGGCCATTGACAAATAACTGACAAGCGAAATGAAAATAATGTTCTCAGTTCTTCAGTCAACTAAATAAATTAAAAAAATTGTACTTCATTTGAAAGTAGGATCCAAATGATGAACTTATATAAAAAGACTTTTATTATACATATGAACATACATTTAATCAGACTTTGGCAACTAGGATGAACTTATATAAAAAAGACTTTTATTATATATATAAACATGCTATTAAGCAGACTTTGGCAACCAGGAAGTAGCCAGTCAAAGCGATACATACCAATCCTGATACAGCGAACTGCATGTTCATGACATTTACTTCAGTTGCGAAGTCTTTTTTGCAATAACCAGCATAATCAACATATGTGGTGTATACAACAACAATATATTGCATCGTAATTGTTTCTCACAGAAACCTTTCGTCCAAGTTTAAGAATAAAATTTTTTCCAAACATTTTCGCTGCAGGGAACTTCGCCTATCAGACAAAGTTTGACCTGGTTTTGTTCTTTCTAATGGCGATGAAGTAGCCATGTCAGATAAGTATTTTTTTTTTTTTGGCTAAGAATGACAGCTAGGGATACAGAAGTTTTCGTTCCTGCCATCCCTTTAAAGGAAATTGGGGCCTACTTAATACCTTTTTTTCCATATATATAAGAATAGTAACCAAAAACACTAATCGAGGTCATTGTAAAGATTTGTTAAAACATTGCGGATTTTAACTGCTCCATTTGAATAGATATTTACCAGTCAGTTGTACACATAAAAATTACATTGGTAATTACTGCACAAATAGCTCTGTCCATGACCATGCAACAAGAGATAGACCCAACTTACATTTACCAAGAAAAAAGAAACATAAAATTCAAAACAGCATTTTCTACCAAGGAATAAAACTGTACAATAAATTACCAAAAGAGATTAAAGAAATTGCAAAAATACACTTATTTAAAAAGGCAGCTAAAAAGTACCTGTTACGCAATACATTTTATACATTGAAGGATTATTTAGATAAAACAGTGTAAGGGTTTTATTAAAAATGTTACAAAAATAAATATAAAAATAATGGTTATAAAAATCCAACCTTCCACATAACACCTTCACTTTCTGTTTTTTCATTCTTTTTTCCTTTTTAGAAATGCTCTTCCCTCAAGCTATGCATAGCACAATACTAACACCTCTTCTTCTTTCTGAGCTCAACATCTCACCCATTATGGAGGGATACTGACTCGGTTTTTCAGGATAGCAAATGGGAAGTTGCAATACAGTAAATGGCCCAGAGATCACCAGTGTGTGTGTGTGTGTGTGTGTGTGTGTGTGTGTGTGTGTGTGTGTGTGTGTGTTTGTGTAGTGAGTGAAGTGTTATGAAACAATGTGTGTATAGTGTGTGCAGTGACTGATAGTGAGATATGAGTGAACAGTGTGGCATTACATTATTTAATAAGTTATCTGCAAAAAAAGCGTTGTATACCAGGAGTAAATGTAATGATCATCTGTAACTAGAAGTCTGTAAATATATGTGTATACGAATTGGTTTATTTTAAATTGATCTAAACTTGTAAATACTTTGACATCTACTATATCCTTGTAAAAAGAGCTCTACAGATTAATAAAGCTACCACCAACACTACTACTACTGCTACCACATATATTGCCTCACTGAAATCATGCTGGTAACAGGTCATGTCATACAGCTTGACGAAGCCTTTGCACCAAATTCTTTCCGAACTGAGTCCTCTTCACCAAAGGATTGGCTGGTATGGACCTGTTCAACTCTATTTCAAGTGGTGTCTTGCAATGAACTTTTTTCCTACTTAAGGGGACACTGTATATCCTATGCCACCAAAGTTAAATTATCAAATTTTGTGACCCATTATCTTGGAAACTTTTTAGGACACCACTTACAATTTTCCATAATTATTGAATGCACCTTTCTAGATACATTCTAGTTCCATATGTGTTGAATCTCACACTTGGTATGCTGTGAAAATTTCATGTCTCTTCCGTCAGTACTTTTTTAGAAAATGGTTCATTTATTGCAAAAAATGTAGTTCAGAGATATTGAGGTTTAAAACTTTTTTCATTACAATTTCTTATATAGCCTCACATTTCTGTGTCTTTTACGCACTAGAATTGCCCTGGCCTACAGTCTGTGTGTTTTTGAGTGTCACAACAGCCGACTGCTTGCCTCCTCCTTTTTTCCTTCCTTCTTTTGTCATTTGCTGAGCAACTAACTCTGCTTCACGTACACGAAGCTCATCCAGTACTCACTGTCCTTTAGCTGTGTTCTGTCCGAATCTTACCCCTAACTTCTCCAGACCTTTAAGTCTTTCAAAGTTCCCAACATCAAAAGTTATTACAGCATCAGGCATTGCTAACTTTAGATTCATAAGGCCAACAAATACATTTTTAGGCACACGGCACTCATTCACATTCTCGGTTTTCCCATGTGAACACTTCTTTAGTAGCTCAGGATTTGCCAAATCTCTGTAAATAGGTTTGATTGCCTTCATTACTGCCAAAGGAAGACAATGTTTATGTGTAAATTCATGCCGGGTGCCAGAAAATTCAGCTTGCCTGTATTTACACGAAGTGATTGGTGGAGATGGACACAAAGCATTACATGGCTTTCCATCGGTTGATATTCGATGAAAGAAAGTGCTCCACACAGCTATTTTCATCTTCTCTAAATTGTCAAAATTTGCGTTTCTTGAAGTTACTTTTACACTTAGTCATTTTATTTTCGTATAAAAAGCGGTAGAAGTTAGCTTACTACAAAAATAGCTGATAATCATACTACATTCAATGAAAACTAGTATCAGAAAAAAAGGACTGATTTGTTTATTCGTAACGCCAACTTCTGAGACGTAGCAGTAGACACAAAACAAAGCAATTCACACCCTTCTGGACTGTCTAGTTCCCAGGATATGACTGCTCAACAGTGGCACTATATGCGTAGCCGCTAAATTTGACAGTCACATGTCAACATTCAAAGTATTATTTGAAGGCCTCACGATTGTTCGATTTTCATGTATTATATACCAAAATGTCCAGGAAGGTCAAAAGTACATTATGGAGTGGAAAACAGAAAATGTGAAATTTCAACGAATTTCACGTTCAATGTCCCCTTAAGTTTTTGATGAAAATTTAGCATACTTGTTAGCAGATTCGTATTTAAAAGCCAGCCCCTTAAATCTTGAATGTAATAGGCCTGCTTTTGAATGACTGGATGTCTAGCACAGTTTTTAATAGACCCTTGTGTTTGTGTGTGAGGACAGTTCTTTGGTACACTGTTTTAAAAATCTTTGAAGTTTTAGCAAATTTTCGTACAGTTTGCTATCCAGTTTCAAGAAGACTTTCAATAGGAATATGGAGAAGTACAGGTGCCACTTCAAGCGATAATTGCAGAATAGTAATCATTGCCAGCATATCCAGGGTGCCGTTCCATCTAGTGGCAACGTCAATTTTTAGTGTTAAAGGCTTTTGTCCAGGCCTGAGCTGCTCTTGCGTTTAAGTTAATTTTTTTGAAGAGTGCTCTACGATTGGTTTTGGTTTTTGTATAACATTTTCAGTTCAGTCCCAAAAGCATTATTACATTAAGGGCATGAAGGCACAAGGCAGACTTTCACGGCCTGCCAACTGAGTTGCTTTCATGTTAGTGGCTTTATCTGTAACACAGACAAATATTTTATCTTGTACCTCCCACGTAAACAATAAAATACATAATTTCATTTTAATGTAGTCTACTGTATGCTGCTAATAACATTCAAAACTTCCTAGTAATGCAGACTTCAGCTCCCAATTTACAATGTAGTGTACTGTAACTGCCTGATAAAGCGTTGTTGCCCATGATGTCCAATCATCGGTAGTGATGGAAACGTGAGGTACACTTTAAAATTTGTCTTTTAATTTAATTTGCATTCATACATACTGAGCGTCCAGTAATGTTATGCTCATTATCTTGATGGTAATTTATATTTGGGCTCCAAGAACTCATTCAAAGCTTTGAAAAGGGCATCTTCAGTCACAGAAAGCGGTTACAAATTTTTAATGATGATATTAAAAACTAACTCAGCAAGTTGTTCTCTTGCTGTGGTTGTTTGTTATTGTTGAGGTTAAGATTTTAACGATGGAACTTGAGATCTCGATGTAGAGAGATGCATTTCGGAAGAAAATTCTTGGGATCTGGTAGACTCTAGCCGATCTGATGAAACTGTAACTATGGTCTTGTATGATGAGCAATGTTTTTAATAAGATTTTTTAAAAATTTGATGTAGAATCATCTTTCATAGAATATAAGATATGGCAAAGACCACACTTTGCTTTATCATAGGTAACTTCGGTAAAAAAGTACCAGTTTCCCTCTTTTTTGCCTATTGCAAATTGCAATCGAAAGAATAATACAGAACTGTTAAACAGTTGACCTGATTGTCACAAGGGTTATAGGACAGGAAAAGGGTTAAGAATGCTAGATATTGTTCCCAGACTCTATCTTGGTGACTTGGCCCGAAGATCGCTCATGGGATGTCAGATCCAGTCAGAGTATTTCGTGACAGCTGTTGCTTGTTTCCGATTGCTGCAGGTGTGACCGATCATAGTTTTGGCACTACATTTGCGATCCCCAGGACTGTTGTGCTGTGTTTTGTGACATTAACAATTAAAATAATATCGACATGAGTGAAAAGGGATCGCATTTGAAGATAACAGTTTCTTATACAACTTTTCATACTAGATGAGATCAAAAAAACAAATAACAACCATTACACTGAAACACGTAAAAAATAAAAATCCACTGTATTTGCATTAAAGGCAGACCTGCGGATCATCGAGAATTGATCTACAAATTTGGACCAATAAAAAGATCTAAAATATTTTATAACAAATAATAACCATGTAAATCATAGAGCTACACATTTTAAATTCGTCAAGGAGGTCTATATAAATTACTCATCTCACAGAATGTTCCAGTTTTAAAAATAATATTTTAAATGGAGCTAAATTTACATAACAACAAAGCTTCTACAACACAAAACATATCCTCTAAATGGCAATTCTTCACCAATATGCACTCATCCTTAAACCTTCCGAAAACGGGCGAGTAGAACCGATCTACTGAACCGAGAGAACCGAGCCGACCGCAAAGTGCGGTAACGAATTCCATCGTGCATTCCGAAGCGAGTGGCAATGCCATACAGTTTGCATCCATATTATTCATACCCCATGCGCCATAGCTGTATTCCAATATACGCATACTCTGTACTGGTTTCCGTTACAGAGATCGTATCGATAGGTACGAGTAAAGAAATGTATTTATGAATAACGATTCAGGTCTTCGAGTCATCCAAAGTACTCGTTACTCAGTACCGAAAACATACAGTTTGCTACAGCTCTGCGCACAAGGCATTTCAAATGGCTGCCATCAACGAACCATCAACGTCGCGTCACGTCACACAAGGGTTTCCAATGAAGAAAACATTGACAGTGTACTCGTCTGGTAACACCAGAAGCTAACGTATATTCGCCATGTTCAACAAAAATATAGTTGTGAATATGAAGCTTTCGTGTGTTCTTAAGCGGCCCCTAGACTGCCGATAATATTGCGCAACATTTCATACTATGGTGTAGTACCGAACGTCTGTAGACAAGATTGAAGGTTGTGCAATGTATTGCCAAATCTACTGAAATTAGGTTTTGCAGAGCGAATTTTATAGTCTTTGTCTAACACTGTATATCTTTAACAGAGCTGTCTCCTCTGCCAAACTTAATATCGATTCTGAGTATAAAATGCATAGTGTAGATCCAAGTTGGCCTTGGATCACACTGTTTCCAAGTAGAGCTAGTTGGAATTTCTAAATCGTAGTGATCAGGGTTTGACTACTGGTTATTCATGAACATGACACTGGACAGTGTTTGCATCCAGCCATTCAATATAACAAACAAACAAACAAGATTAGCCCCCATGACCTTATTTCAGAATAGTGTTTCTGTTATCTATGTAGGTTAAATTAAATGATTAGATGATAATCTTACAAGGGGAAGGCACGACGTGGGCAGTTCACTGGCGATAAACCTAGGAAATTTGTAGTACACTTGAAGGGCGTCCACTCATAGAAGTGGTAAAACGCACTAGCCAGCCAACTGCAAGGAAAAAAATCAGTAAAATTTCAAGGACAGCTCTATGTATTTCAAATGTTTCTATTAGAGTAACCTATATAGTGAGAGCGGAGTCCATTCTTGCATTCTACAACAGTAAGCAAATAATAATCTAATAAACAATGAACTTTGTTACATCGAAGTAGATCAGTGTAAGGTGACCAGATTGAACAATATGTCGCTTTTGGGTTACTGATGACAGAATTTTGTGAGAGTTTTTTTAAAGAATGCGACAATCGCCGTTTGAACGATATTGTGGTGATCAATTCGATTTTTTGGGCTACATGGGGAAGGGTATTTGTATTCCTAATTTATTTTAATGTTACATGTAATAGTTTTTATCGCTCCACTGCCTACTGAAATTCCGAAATATGACAAACCTAACTCCACATATAGTTGATGTGTACAGGTCAAACTACAATTGTTGACCATTATTGGCGACATGTGAGTTATGATTTTTGCAGTCATATTCATTTCAAAGTGGCATTGAGTGGCACAACACGTGGAAAATGATTGCAGGAACATAATAAGTATAGTCCAACAATGCAGCCAATATGGCAATAGCTATAGTCTGTTCTTTTTTCATTATTTCCTTTCAAACAGTTGTGAATTGTTTAAGTCATAAGTGTTTTGTGTGAGTGTGTGTGTGTGTGTGTGTGAGTGTGTGTTAATTCTGTGTGGCAATGAGAGAGCGATATATGAATGCTAATTACAACAAATAACCCGGCCTATCCCAATTAACTGTTGAAGTAAACTCAGTAATCAAAGAATTATATGCAAGTTTCAATATGAATGAAAAGGAGAAAAGAAATCAAGACAACTGTCTTTGATTAAACTGTCTGCTAAGAAACATAAAGCAACAGACCCTTCTGTGATAGACGTGTCTGAAGGTCAACATATAGGGATTAATATAGCATTACCATCTTCAAGCACTATTTCAGAGTTACAAAAGAAACACCTGGATATCTGTAAAGAAGTAGAAATGCATGAAGAGGAGCTGCCATCCAAATTCCAGTGTCTTGGCATAGGTCGCTAGGTTGGAAAACGAAATATCCATAACAGTGTAAAGTTTGAGCTCTTAACAAACTATTAGGAACATAGTGAGACTTATAATTTTCCAGTTGCACATTAGGAAAGAAAAGGTAGGGTGTCAATAAACTTTATATCAGTTGGCTGTTTTTGAGATCTCTCTTTTCGAGATTAGAATATTGTAGCGGCACTGCCGTTTAGGATAGGCAAAGTCAATATTTCTGATCACGCAAGTTACAGCCAGGCATAGGCCAGTTTACAGTGAGTTACACTCAGCAGTAGTTGCGAAGTAAAGTAGAGGCCACAGGAGCATAGAAACACCAGAAAAAGTACACCTAGGTATTTGGTTCAAATGGCTCTGAGAACTATAGGACTTAACTTCTGAGGTCATCAGTCCCCTAGAACTTAGAACTACTTAAATCTAACTAACCTAAGGACATCACACACATCCATGCCCGTGGCAGGATTCGAACCTGCGACCATAGCAGTCACGCGGTTCCAGACTGAAGTCCCTAGAGCCGCTCGGCCACTCCGGCCAGTGCAGCAGTTTGCATGGCGCAAGTCACAGGCAGAAGGGGCCCACTGTCCAACCTAAGTGTTATGAATACATGACACGGAGCAGCGCATTTAGAAAAACAGAGGAGCACAGATGCATATAAATAGGTGCTGCTTAACAAGCAAAGCATTGAAGTGTGGCAGCTCCCCTGGACGGCGGGGCATGTGACACCACTAGCTACACACAGCAGCAGATGGGGCGCCAGCGTTCCTGTCCTGGTTCGAACCTCTGAGGCCGACACAGGGTCCGTAGCCAGCCAGCAGCAGGTCACTCCACGGCTAGCTACTGTGGGCAATCGTCTTGGCTCTCAACATGCACTGGAGACATCCAGAGCAATGGCTGCATATTCAGCTGCCGGATTGCGGGCGCTTGCTGTCGCCACGAACTGGGCCGCGCCGGCAGGGATGCATGGCACGGGCCACTTTGCAGTTGTCAGCGGGTGGCGCTGGGGCAGTGCAGGATGAAGGCTGCTGAGTTGGCTGCCAGCACAGCCCTGACGTCATCACATCACCGCGGCCGTACAAGGCCGACACATAAGCAGAGCGCTTGACGGGTTGTTGAGGTTGTGTTCTCAGCATTGCGGGACCTGGTGACGCAGACTGAGGGAACACGACACTGTAGTTGGAAACAATAAATCACTTGGAAAGCTCAGACGAGTCTTAATACGGTGCCTTCTACCTCTTCCCGCTACATTTGGAGCTACAATAGCAGATATCATCTGAGCAATACGATGCTCTAGCCCACTGCCTACATTACAGTCACAAGATGTGGTGAGTTTAGACCAGTGTTCTTTTGAGTATTGGACGTTCTCTTTCCTTTTTTGTTTGTGTTTTGAGTATGGCTCCCGGCAGGCTATTTCAGATGTTTTGCGTAGGCATATTTTTTTTTGTCAGATTAAGTGTTAGTGTGTTTGGAGTAGTAAGATGTTGTTTCTCGTTACATTTGATTACTTTTGTATTGGTCTGAGTATGATGTTACTGAGTATGATGATACTGAGGTGTAGGGAGTTGGGTTATTTTTGTACTTAATTGTTTTGTTTCAGGATTAACGGGGAACAAAAGCAACACAATGGCAGAGCCAGGAGCGTGAGGTGTGTCGGAACCAGAAGCAGTATGGATTTTGTCGGAAAAGGTAGCACAGTTGACAGCAGACAATACACAGTTGAGGAATGAATTAACATTTAGAAGTGAGTGGGAAACCGCATCGGATCAGTCGTTGTTGCCTAGGATGCCACAGCAGGAGATTGATCTAGCTTCCGCGAGTTTGATTATTCCATTTTCTGGCAAGGCATCTGAGGATGTGCGTTCGTTTGTCGAGGACTTGGAAACTTCAGCTGTGATGAATGGTTGATCTGATGAACAGTTATTACATGTAGCCGAGATTAGATTAACGGGTGAAGCGAAGACATATCTAACAGCAGCAGAGAGGGCTGCTTTACGCTGTCTCAAAGTTGATCCTGATATTGTTATTTTACCTGCGGACAAGGGCAATGCCACCGTTGTTTTAAATAAACAGGATTGTGTACAAAAGATGCAACGTTTACTATCTGATTCTGTGTATCGCAGAATCGATCCTGACCCCACAAAAAGTGGTGAGAGAACGACCAACAGCCTCCTGAAGAAAATTGGTTTGTTGCAGGACACTATCAAGAGTCTTAACACTTACAGTGCTGTTCCCCCCAGGTTATATGACCTTCCGAAGGTTCACAATGATGGGGTTCCTTTCCGTCCTATAGGGAGTAACATCAGCACTCTGACATATTGTGTAGCCAAGCATCTTGCTTCTCCGTTGAGTCCATAAGTAGGTCAGTGTGAACATCATATTAGGAACTCAGCTGATTTTTTTACGTCGTATGGAGGTACTGCGGTTGAATGACTCTGATATTTTAGTGAGTTTCGATGTGGTCTCTCTCTTCACTCGCGTTCCTCTCTCTGATTCTTTGCACTTAATTGAGGCTACATTTGGTGCTTAATTAACAAATATCTTTCAGCATGCGTTGACATCCACTTACTTTTTATTTAATGACCAGTATTAGGAGCAGACAGATTCAGTTGCGATGAGTAGTCCATTGTCTCCTGTGATCGAAAATTCGTTTATGGAAGATTTTGAGGAACGTGCATTGGAGTCGGCGCCTTTGAAACCCGCCTGTTTCTTTAGATATGTTGATGATACCTTTGTTATTTGGCCTCATGATAGGGAGAATTTGAATGCCTTTCTAGAACATCTGAACTCGATCCACCCGAACTTTCGTTTTACGATGGAGGTGGAAGAGGATGGTTGCCTTCCCTTTCTTGAAGTGTTGGTTAGGAGGAAGGATGATGGATCATTGGAACATGCAGTCAACAGGAAACTTACTCACACCGACTTGTACTTACAGGCTAATAGTTGTCACAATCTGGCTCAGCGTGAAGGGGTACTTCGTACCTTGGTACACAGGGCACATGGCGTTTCTGACGCTGAGACTTTGCCAGCTGAGCTGTCGCATCTTGAAGTTACATTTTGTCAAAATGGTTTTAGTGATAGACAGATTGAACGTGCACTGGGCTGTCGACCAACTGTACATCGCGTGATTGATGATAATTCTGAATCGACACCTAAGTCTACTGTCTTTTTGCCTTACGTAGGGAACACTTCCAACAAGATCGGTCGTATTTTACGGAAATACGATGTGAAATGTGTTTTCCGACCTCTATCTAAAATTAGAGCACTTTTCTGTTCTGTTAAGGATGATCTTGGTCTGCGTAATGCGGGTGTATATCGCATTCCTCGTACCTGCGGCATGGCATATATTGGTCAAACTATCAGAACCGTGGAGGTCCGAAGTACTGAACTTAAACGGCACACACGATTACAGCAGCCAAGTAGATCTGCTATTGCTGAACATTGCTTGGATACTAGTCACCCCATGTTATGTAATAACACCGAGATACTGGCATGCACGACCAGCTATTGGGACAGTGTTACTAAGGAGGCAGTTCAGATTAAACTAGCGAGCAACCTCGTTAAAAGGGATGGAGGTTTTTGATTAAACTCTGCTTGGAATCCGGCTCTTCTCCCTTGTCAGAAAACAAAGGGACAGAGTCAATGCTACCTCACCTGTGAGTTCGTAGTCTCACTATCGATAGCTGTGTGACTTTGGTCATCTTTGTGGCACTAGTGTTCAGTGTGTGTGTTATCTTTCCTGCATCAGCCCGAGAACCGAGGTTTTAAATTTGCGTGTACGTCGCCTGTCCGTTGCAGTTTGCCTTGAAAATGGCGGAGTGTTCTCCCGCCGAAATATAGGCGTCGCTGAAAGTGTTACCTGGCTGAATTCCCAGAAGTTATTGGAAAGATAGTATACATTGGGCGGTTACAGCCATTTAAGGGTTGCCCGGATGTGATTCCAGGCGTGTCACAGGAAGGAAAGAGAAAGAAAGAGCGCGTGAAGAGAGGTGCTAAGCACAGAGAATGCCAGGAAGATGGAGTACAGCATGAAGTGCAGTATCATTTGCGATCCTGAAAGTTGTAGAGTATTTGTAGTTTTTTTTGTTTTCTTGTTATGTATCATTAGGTTTGCGTAGATTAATTAGGCATTGTATTTTCGTATGTGTGGTTTTAGAGTATAGCCTGCTGCAGGCGGCAGTAGTTTGGAAGAGGCAGGAAGGGTGATGGTGATTCCTGTACTCACGTCACTGAAAATTGGAATGTGGAAGCAAGTTGGTAGAAATAGGAGACTGAGGTGGTAAAAATGGTTCAAATGGCTCTGAGCACTATGGGACTTAACTTCTGAGGTCATCAGTCCCCTAGAACTTAGAACTACTTAAACCTAACTAACCTAAGGACATCACACACATCTATGCCCGAGGCAGGATTCGAACCTGCGACCATAGCGGTCGCGCGGTTCCAGACTGTAGTGCCTAGAACCGCTCGGCCACCCCGGCCGGCTGAGGTGGTACTTTAGAGTTTTTACCAAGGTATAATCTGACCTTGTTAAATCAAACTCTGAAGCCAGGTCTGTTGAGATCCATAAACCAGTTCATTTTCGAGCAAGAGGGGCGCATATCAGCCAAACAGCTTGTGCAATATGTAGCTCAGTATAGGGAAAGGCAACGGTAAATGGCGATCATTTTGAGCACCTCTGTGCCAAGTGTCTTCGCAACCTTAACTTTGTTATATTTTCATTCTCATCATGCAGAGAGCCAATTCCAAGAGGAACCAAGGGTTAGTCCAAGTCCTAGTGGATTGGATACCGAGGGTGTGAGACGAGTAGGTAAAGGTTTGATCGAGCAGTGGTCGTCCAGTAAGGAATTTTTACGTTATGTTTCATCTCATGTGTTTTAAGGGGAGCCGGAATGATGAAAATGACAAAATTAACGTTTTTTTCGTTTTTTCATTATAAAATTATTTGGAGTTTTCTGAATAAAACAAATTAAGTTTCACCCTTCTAAGGGAATTCTAAGTGTGTTTTTTATCGCTGCAAAGTTGACACGCCGCGTATACGGTTGTAGCGACTTGGTGTGTCACCTCTGACGGCGCCACTCGCTGGCTGCAAGCAGGGTATCTTTGCGGAATTAGAGAGTGTTTTGTTTTCCATCGTTGTATGGCTTTATTTCTGTGGCAAGTTACTGTTCATATCGGTAAACATAAACGCTATGTCGTGTGTGTTGTCTTGTGGAGTTTGCTTTGTGTTGTTTAGTTGTTCAATTTTGCATATTTGATGAATTTTCCTAGTACCTGTTTTACGTATTTGGTTTGTGGATATCAATATGCCCCGTTTGAGCAATCGAGTGTTTAAGAAAAGACACAATGACTGGAAGAAGAAATCTTTTGTTGTTTTGAAGGGAGATGCTGCTCAGACTGCTTCACTAACTACTCCAAATGAATGTGATAGAACTTCTTCCAGCAAGAAACTTTGTGACACAAAGAAAACTTTGAAAACTATGAAAGTGACAGTAATGATGTGAATGAAAAATTAACATTTCCTTGCTCTCTAATATTTTGAAACATAGTGTATTTTGTCAAGTTTGCGAAGAAAGATGACTGGAATTGAAAATAACTTCACACATTGATTTGGCATGTAAAATGTTAGTGAAGTGTAACAGATGCGCTACAGAAGTTTCGTTTTCTAATTCCAACAGTATTCCTCGTAGTGGTAATAGTGGAAAGAAGGTGTATGACATAAATGTTAGGCTAGTGTATGACATGCGTTGCATTGACAAGGGCAGTGCTGCAGGGACAATGTTATGTGGAATTATGAACTTGCCAAAACCACCAAGCAAGTTTGAATTTTATAATGAATTTGTTGGATGTTCTGCTGAAGATACTGCTCAAGAAATAATGAAGAAAGCAGTTGAAGAAGCTGTGACAGATAATGGTAATTGTAGAGATTTAACTGTTGCTTTAGATGGATCATGGCAATGTAGAGGTCATAAATCTCTAACTGGAGTTGTGACAGCTAACAGTGGAGACAGTTGCAAAGTAATTGATGTTGCTATTCTCTCAAAACATTGTAGATGTAAGGGCAATACCAAGGACTAACATAGTGGAAGTTGTGAAGCAAATTTTCATGGCACGAGTGGAGCAATGGCAGTAGAGGGAGTGAAAGCAATTTTCTCCAGATCACAGGAGTGGTATCATGTACGATACACTAACTATCTAGGAGATGGTGATTCTAAGGGATATAAACCTGTAGAGGAACTCAAACCTTATGGCAATGAAATTCACATTAAAAAACCAGAGTGCATTGGGCATGTGCAGAAGAGCATGGGGGCTCGCTTGCGCAAACTAAATCAGATATTAGGATCCCAGAAGCTTAGTGATGGTAAGACTCTTAGAGGAAGAAGAAGATTGACAGATGAAGCAATTGATAGATTGCAGAGGTATTATGAGTGTGCAATTAGGCAAAATACAAGAAGAATTGAGCATATGAGGAGAGCAGTATGGGCATTATTTTTTTCATACTGCATCAACAAATGAGCACCCACAACATGCACTGCGCCAAACAGATGATGACTCATGGTGTAAGTACCAATCAGGAAAGGAATATGCCCATAAAAACAGTTTGCTAAATGCTGTAATTGATGTAATTAAGCCCATATTCGGAGATTTATCACAGCCAAGTTTATTAGAAAAGTGTTTACATGGGAAAACACAAAATCCAAATGAAAGTGTAAATAATTTAATTTGGATTAGGATTCCCAAAAGAGTGTTTGTACAGATAAAAACATTGCATTTTGGAGTGCATGATGCAGTGGCAACATACAATGTAGCAAACATTATCAAATGTGATGTGCTGAAACGTTTAGGTTTCCAACCAGGACACAACACCATTTCCACAATGCACCTAATTGATGAAGAAAGACTAAGAGGTGCACAAAGAAGAGACAAAAGCCTACAACAAGCAGCAAAAGGGAAGAAAAGGCCAGTGAAAAGGAAACTAACACTGGAAAAAGAAGAGGATGCTGATAATCCATCATATGGGGCAGGAATGTATTAAAAGACTTTGGAATCCATTTCCCATAACTTCAAAATCTTCATCTTTGAGGAACATTTTCTCACAAACTGCTAACATTATATCAATGAAATTAATACACAATATTGTTTACTTTCTTTGCTGCATTTTTATAAGAAATTGTAATAAAATACTGTATAATTCAAGAGTTATAGAAGAAAAAGTGCAAAATTTTAGAAAAAAAATAAGCTTATGTTTAAAAAAATTGTAAAACAAAAACCAATAAATATTTCTTAACATGGCATTATAACTTTGTAGAGAAATATTTACTGAACATGTAGTGGAAATTTCAGATCAATATGTTTAATTGTGTTAGAAAAAATGTTTCTTCTATTTTCTAGAGTTAACATGTATTAGATGGATTGTTCCAGCTCCCCTTAAGGGGCACTAGACCACATTTAATTTTCTAAAAGTAAGGAAATATGTTATAGGTGCCAACCCAGACAAGTTAAGTGTTAGTTAAAGGTCGAGCTGGGGACCGGGTCTTTCCGAAGGGGGGAATAATGTAGCGGCACTACCGTTTAGGATAGGAAAAGTCAGTCTTGGTGCAATATTTCTGAGCGCGCAAGTTGCAGCCAGGCGCAGGCCTGTTTACAGTGAGTTACACTCACTGGCAGTTGCGAAGTAAAGTAGAGGTCACAGGGGCATGAAACCGTTGGAAAAAGTACATGCAGCAGGTTGCATGGCGCAAGTCACAGGCAGAAGGGGCCCACTGGCCAACCTAAGTGTTCTGAGAATGTGATGCAGAGCAGCGTGTTTAGCAAAACAGAGGCATATAAATAAGTGCTGCTTCACTAACAAAGCACTGAAGTGTGGTAGCTCTGCTGAATGGCGGGACATGTCACACCACTGGCTACACACAGCAGCAGATGGGGCGCCAGTGTTCCTGTCCAAGGCGGGTCGTTGGTTCGACCCTCTGAGGCCAACGCGGGGTCCGCAGCCAGCCAGCGGAGGACCATTCCACAACTTGCTACTGCAGGCAAGTGTCTTGGCTCCCAACACACACCAGAGACATCCAGGGTGAGGGGCGCAGGTTCAGCTGCCGGATCGCGGGCGCTTGTTGTCGACATGACCCAAGCCACGCCGGCAGGGACGCATGGCGCGGGCCACCTTGCAGTTGTCAGCAGGCAACGCTGAGGCAGTGCAGGACAAAGGCTGCTGAGTCGGCTTTCCGGGCCGGCCGGAGTGGCTGTGCGGTGCTAGGCGCTCCAGTCTGGAGCTGAGCGACCGCTACAGAGGCAGGTTCGAATTCTGCCTTGGGCATGGATGTGTGTGATGTCCTTAGGTTAGTTAGGTTTAATTAGTTCTAAGTTCTAGGTGACTGATGACCTCAGAAGTTAAGTCGCACAGTGCACAGAGCCATTTAATTCTTTTCGGCTTTCCGGTGCAGTCCTGACATTTTCATATCACCGCGACCGCACAAGGCTGACACATTAGCAGAGTGCTTGACGGGTCGCTGAGGTGACGTTCTCAGCATTGTGGGAGCCAGTGACGCAGACCAAGGGGAACACGACACTGTAGTTGGAAACAATAAATCACTTGGAAAGCTCAGACAAGTCTTAACATGGTGCCTTCTACCTCTTCCCACTACAATACCTATTATGAACATCTAATCTAAATTTCGTCTGCTTGCAGATATTTCCAACTTTCATGGCTGGATTTGTTTCCATGGCTTGCATGCAGCTCCATTAAGAGGGTGCCTTTTACATGATGATGATGATGATGATGGAGATGGTTGTATGGGTGCATAATGACAAGGTTTCAGTGCCCGCTCAGTAACAGATTGAGACGGGTGTCAAGAAAATACTCACAACAGTAAGATAAAACAGAACGTAAACACAGATAACAAGCTTGGAAAAATATGCGCCTACCCACACTGAAACGTGGGAAGAAGCATGCCATCAGCAGTAAAACATGGACGACACAAGAAGAAAGCGGTACAGGGAGCTAAAACAATATAGCAGATGGAAGTTGCTGGCTGACTACAAGGAAAAAAGGGAGGAGCCAGCCACTTTGCAATACGCTAAAACCTCCAGTCCAAAAGTTTAGGGTAGAGTGCAGACATATTACAAAACTTTAAAACCCTAGACACTCATGTCTTGTCATTAACTAACACACAGAGCAGATCCCCATCAACTTTTGCTTCTGCCCTTGCATCTCGGTATAAAATGCAGTCTAATAAAATGTGAGGACAGTGATGTGCACACCACAAGCATCACAAAATGGGGGATCCTCCTGTTGTAATAGATGAAGTATGTTGTGTTTCCAAAAGAAACTGCTGGTAAACGAGCACATCAAAATTTCCAGACAGTCATCACTACACTATTGTGGAAATATAAGAAAGCCACTGAACCTTAAGAGCTCATCAGTCTGAGAAAAGCTTTCAAAAAAACAGGTACTGATTTCAAAGTTCTGACAAGTTTCTGTAAAAACTGCTTAATGAATTTTCAATAACGTTTCTCAGTACACCTATTTTCATACAATACAATTACCTTTAATTTAACATTAAACCAAAACGAATTTTACTTCTACATACTCTTCATATACAATTTTTATAGTGCTGTCTACATTCTGTACACTGACCTGAAGTTACAATCTGAATACGCAACAACCTCATACTTTTCACTTTGAATTAAACTGTTATTTAGAATAATT
Source organism: Schistocerca serialis cubense (assembly GCF_023864345.2). NCBI lineage: Eukaryota > Metazoa > Arthropoda > Insecta > Orthoptera > Acrididae > Schistocerca > Schistocerca serialis. The sequence continues at coordinate 390,874,505 of NC_064640.1, forward strand.
GTGTGTGACCTACAATTTTCGAGGCTGAGGTTGATACGAAAAATTTTATTGCTTGCTCTAAGAACTGAAGTCACAAAGTTGTCTTCAAATTCAACGCTGGATATAAATCACTGGTTGAGAAGAATTGCAAGAAATGTGTTAAAATACGTTTTATCATATTTCTCTTTGTACTTTGATTCACTTTCCAAATACAGATTAATATACCATGTGTAACTGGTAATAAGTAATACTCAGGTAGATGATTCAGGATTTATTTTATGAACTTTTAAAGGTATGATGCAGGCAACAGAAACGTTAAATAAACAAATAATATTCGCTAATTATGTCTTAATTTGTCCTAGGTTTATTACTATCATTAAAACTTTGATTTTCTGCGGAAGGCAGAGTACTGCTTTATGTGGTACAAATGGCTTCATAAAACTACGAGATGAAGCATTTAAAAATGATGGAAACTTTCGATCTCTCGTAAGGTAACTATGCTAATTTCTTGAGACGCTTAGTGTATGTATACTCAATTGCTACTGTTAATTTTTGTTTTTCCATGATAAAAAATTGAGCCACCATTTTTTCTCATTCCATTAATATGAGGGCACCAAAATGAAGTAAAACCTGCGAATGCTACCTATCTGCCACAATATTTCATGGTGTTTACACTGTTATAAATGGAAAATTGGTGCACATACATAGTTTTAAATTGACTGACAAATAGGTTAATAACTTTTATCCTCAAAGTATGGATACAAACATTTTCTCTGCAAAAGACTTTTTGCACATGATTTATACCAGCTTAGAAGATTAACAAGCCAATGATACTTTGCGTGGAGAGAGAGGGAGGTGTCAATCCAAAGTAGAAATCGAAATGGCATATACCAAGGATGTGCTAAGAGCCTCGTGTGACTGAATATACAATGTAAGTTGGAAGTTAAACCATATTTGAGTAAGGCGTTTCGAAAAGCACCGTAGTGAATAGATCCTGACAAAATTAGAACTTTATCACATTTTTTAGAAATATACAAACTTTCTGAGAGAAATTATTTTCTCCAGTACAGTTGAAACATGCTACATTAAATATTTTCAATTAAAATTAGAACTTAAGAAACTAAAGTGGAAAGAACTGCAATTACAACTGATCTACCCATTTCGTGTACTTACCATTCTATTTGCTTGTTTGACAGATTCGTAAGTGTCGACAATGCAGGCAGAACCGTCGAGAATGAAAGATGAGAGGCTGAATGGACTGACACATCTATCCATTAACTGACTTATTAATGTGAAGCCCAACGTAATAAGTGACATTTTTGCTCAATCCCTTGATGACTTGACTTTACTTTGTGAACTCCCTTTAGGTTCTTTGAATTTTTGGAGGTATTTGCTTTTCTGCTGTATGCTACGTAATTCAGTGACACTGATGTAAATTAAATAAATATTTGTCTAGTAATTTTGCTGAAATTTAAGGTGTTAACAAATTTATGGATTATTCAAGGCAAATGAAAACTACAAACCAATTCTTGTCCAGTTGTCGGGTCCGTTAAATGGTTTATCGAATCAGTATTTATATTACTATATGAAAAGTCACACTAGATAAAATTGGATTATAGTTGCCCCCCCCCCCCTTTCTGAAAACGAATCCTACGTGCAGGCCTGTTCATGGTGTAGAGAAGTAACTAAAAGAGTTGAACATAAATAAGATGCAAGGTCCACATGGCATCCCAATTCTGTTTTAAAGAGAGTGCTCTGCGATTGGCCCCTTACTTTGCCTGCATTTATCACAAACATCTCGCCCAGTGCAAAGCCCCAAGTGACTGGAAAATATTGCAAGTAAAACCTGTATATAATAAGGTTAAAAGAACTGACTGGCATAATTATTGACAAATATCCTAAAGATCGTTTTGTTCGAAAATTCTTGATCATATGCAGAGTCCAAAGATAGTAAATTACCTTGAGACACAAAAGCTTCTGCCCACAAATTACCATGGATTTAGATATCACTGCTTGTGCAAAACTAAGCTAGCATTTTTCTCATATAATATCTTTAGGCCATGAATGGTGGGCAACAGGCAGAGTCCATATTTCTAGGTTTCTGGAAAGTGTTTGACATGGTTCCCCCCTGCAGGCTGTTGCATATGGTTTGGGTTCAAAGATGTGAGTGGCTCGATGCCTTTTCAAGTAATAGAACCCAGTATGTTGTCGTTGGTGATGAACGTTCATTGCAGACAAGGGCGTGCCCCAGGGAAGTTTGACAGGACAGCTTTTATTCATTGTATACATAATTGGCCTGGTAGACAGCGTGAGCAGCAATTTACGGCTGTTTGCTGATGATACTGGAGTGTACAGGAAGGTGTGACCGTTGAGTGACTGTACAAGTATACAAGATGGCTTAGACCAAATATCTAGTTGGGGTGATGAACGGCAAGTTGCTCTAAATGTAGAAAAATGTAAGTTAATGTGGATGAGTAGGAAAAACAATGCTGTAACTTTCGAATACAGCATTAGTGGGGTGCAGTTTGACACATTCACATCGATTAAATATCTAGATGTAACGTTGCAAAGTGAAATGAAATGGAATGAGCATCTGAGTATGAAAGTAGGAAAGCCGATCGCTAGACTTTATTTTATTGGGAGAATTTTGGGAAAGTGTATCTCATCCATAAACGAGATGGCGTATAGAACGTTAGTGTGAACCATTCTTGAGTACTGTATGACTGTTTGTTATCCCCTCTGGGTTGGATTAAAGGAAGACATCAAAGCAATTAAGAGGAATGCTGCTACATTTGTTACTGGTAGATTCGATCAACACACAAATACTGCGGAGCTGTTTTCTGAACTCAAATGAGAATCCTTGGAGGGAAGATGACGGTCTTTTTGCAAGACATTATAGCGGATATTTAGTGAACTGGCAGTTGAGGCCTACTGCAGAACATTTCTACTGGCACCAGTGTGCCATTATATCTGGTATAAGTCCAAACATTTCAGAGAGGGGGTCATCAAGGGCTCCCAGGGAATCCCCCCTGTGTGCTGGCCTGGCCATGGATGTCAATTTCTGTGTCCTCCATGAGGAGTCTCTACAACAGTCAAAGAACAGTAATTTTGTACTATTTTCCTGTGCAAACTATTTTTAACCGCGAACTTTAAAACTTCAGCTTTCCTTTTGTTGTCTTATACTGCCATCTCAGACTGGTAGACGAATGACTGGATAGCATAGTGTTTTACATATGTCCAGAATTTTCTTGGGCTCTCAGAAAGACCTTTCGCTAAAGTATGACATGGAAGTTGTATGTTTTGCGCATTGATCTTCATATGGACGCCCGAATTTCTACTAAGTATTGCATGTAAACATTTGCACGCCCTCTTTTTTACCGACTTTGCAACATTTCAGTTTCCGCAGCATTTTCCTCTGATTATTAAACTATGGAGTGTCTTTTCCACTCTTAATCCATTTACTTGGCACATACGTCCTCACAGCATGATTTACAAACAGTTTGAACTTTTCCTATAACCCCTCTACATCCCTCATACTGGAGCTAAACGATATCTATTCATTGTCTAAGTGGTATGCTGACAACTGATTATCTGCTTTTTCTAGCATAAACACTCTCCTGGCCTTCTTGACGGATTTATGAACGTTAATACACATCATTGTTATGATGACATCATGATCACTAATCCTTTTCTCTATACTGAAACTGTCAAAGTGGTCACATCTGCTTGTAACTACAAAGTCTAAAACATTTCCATTGGGAGTGAGTTCTCTAACTAGTTGTTCAAGGGAGTTTTCAGAAAAGATGACCAGAAGTACTCCACGAAACTGTCTATCCATAACAGCTCCAGTGAATCCATAGACGTCGCAGTATATACTTGGTAAGTTAAAGTCGTCTCCAGCTAGTATTACACGATCTGAGTATTTCTGCGCCACTGACGTAGATTTTCGTTGAAAGATTCTAAAACTGTCACAGCAGAATCGGGTGGCCAGCAGAAACATCCAACAATTAACTTGATATCGCCTGGACCTGTTATACATGGCCAAATAACTTTATACTCACACTCGAATTTGACCTCAATGGAGACAATATTTTTGTCAACTGCAGTGAATACTCTCCCTCATATGGCGTCTAATCTGTTTTTCTGATATATGTTCCATGACTGCTTTGGGTTTCAACCAGCTCTAAGTCCTGAGAATAATTTGAGCACAAGAAGTTTCTGGTGGGCAGTAAATTAGGGAACTTTGTTATGAATACTTCGACAATTTACCGTCGAAATTTTTGATTAATTTGTATGTGATTTGATTTCGCTCTCTGTGTATCGACTGGCGAGCGTTTGTCAGAGGACCTCAGACTACTGTCTTGCCTAAGAAACCCTTACATGCACTTCACAAGTGTTCCACTAGCCAAGTAGCTGCCTCCTTTGCGTAATGCACCCCTGACCTGTCAAGAGGAGTCCTACAACTCTCCACAGGTCCAGAAATCTGCAGCCATAATAATTGCAGAATCGACAGAGCCTCTAGTTGAGACCTCCACTCAGCTCCAAACCAAAGGACTCCGATTGACTCTGGGTATGATGCTGAAAATTGTGAGCTCTTTTTTGTACACTGAAAGCGAGGCAAGCAGTCATCACCACTTCCACCAGCTGCCTGTAGGAACTGAGCATGTCCTCAGAATGTAAGCGACAGGCGTCATTGATGTCAACATCAGCAACAACTTTTAGACTAATGCACCCTCCATCCTCGATAGCCACAGATAGGGCTTCCTCCACATCTTGGATGAAGCCCTCTGGCAGACACAACTAGTGCAGATCGAAAATCTTTCCAGCCCTGGACGTTATTTACTTAGGGGACTCCATTACATGCCTTACATTGGGGCTCCCGCTAACTAGTACAGACTTCCTCTTTTGTGCCTGCTTGGACCCTACTGAAGGTGAAGCCACCGGTTCACTGAGAGAATGAATGGGTGAGACCAGGCAGCAACTCTCTACGTTGGCTCTCCACCTCAAACAATGTGACTGCATAACAACCCATCACTCACCCTGCACTGAGTGTGGATCCCCTGTGTTGGGTACACTGGAAAGTATCTCGACCACAGAGCCTGTGGGCGAAACAAGCGACACCTGAGCTGTCCCAAATGATGTACCAGTTTCTACGCTGCCGCCACACCCCGAGGCAGCAACCTGCAGGCAGCTGATTATGGCCATAAGCGTCTTCAGTTGTTCACGAACTGTGCCCAACTCCTTTTCCGTTTGCACACAGCATGAACACACCCTATCCATTTTGTTACTACTTAATTGAGAATTAAATTGTGAATACAAACAGAAGAATGTAATTCTGTCACTCGCTAATCTCCTGGTGCTTCAGCAATGGAGGATGGCAGCTGATTGAGTCGTGGACAACGTTTAGTGGGTGTTCAAAAACAACGAAACAAATGACTATTGCGCTACAGACTGCGTGAATGTACACGTTATCGATACTAAAATGTGTTACTATAACTCTCAAATACACAAATACACAATGAATTTAAAATGTACATTTTGCAAGCATATAAAAAACACAGAAATGAATTAAGCATTAAACTAAGAACAGAGACAGAGAAGCTAAATATGCAACTTGCTAGTCTCCTGGTGCTTGACCAACAAAGGCTGAAGATTGAAACTTGTGAAATATATTGACGCATGAACTGAAATTACATTTTATTGATCAAACTGTATAGTCTTTGGCTAATGCTGTAAATCTTTGTCGGCTCAGTCTCGCTAAATTGTTTGTTTCGTGCGATTTGTTGTATTGTGAAGCGGAAATGCGTTCGAACTCAGCAGAACAGACGTTCATTTAACAACTGTTGGAAGTGTCTAAGGGTTTGCGAGCCTTATGGTGTGTTACATGGTACAGATATAGTAATCGTCAAACGAAAATAGAGCAATAAAATCAGTTGTTGTTGTAACATAACAAATTTGCTCAGAAGCTTCATTTGGTAAAATTAAAGAAAATAAATGAAAAGAATTACGAGTGTATCGGAGAGCAAAACAGGTGCTGATGAGCTGCTGGAGACAACACTTTGGTACTTTGATGCCATGAACTTTTTGCAACAAGACTCTAGCGACATCGAAACACGGGAAGTGACGTATTACACAGAAGGCACCACATCCAGTTGAAGGCGATGCGCATGAAGATAAACCTCCATGGCGTTGCGAGTATTAACTTTGAAGACGAAATTTTTGGCGAGGAGAAAGATCTGTGTTTGTTATTGTTTTCTTCGAGGTGGCTGCAGTGAACTGTTGTAGTAACTCAGTAATAGCACAGTCTAACATAACAGAAGCGACGCTTTGCCTCGATTTTGTTGCCTACCGCGTCAGCAGCGCCCCAAGCGGCCAGTAATTTAAACTGTGAGTTTGGCGCGATCGTGAAAGCGAATAGTGGTTGTTTATTTTGATTTCTACAGTGGTTTTTACAAGCGGGAGCGTTTGTAGCGCAATAAATTGCAGCAACAACAGGAAGCTGGCACAACAGCTGTCTTTTTTTTAGGTTTCCTAAGGATTCTTTGAGGTATATACCATCATGTTACTATACTGTATCGTCAGGATTCACCTGCAAACTACATGTGTATTAATGAATATTGTTTCGTTTTAGGAGCAGAAAATGGCTAGTTAATAGCAGACGAGAAGACCTTATGAAAAAAGACCCAGTTGACCTGTATAATAATATTAGTTTTGTTCGCCACATTTCGAACAAAACCAGTTCATGAACGCAGATAATAAAAAACTCGTGTGGAATGCAGTACCCACACTGTTTGACATCCCAAACGAGCTACCTCAACTGATGATGAAGAGGAAACTGCCACAAAGATTCGACAATCCATCTATATCTGTAAAACAGTCCTATGACACAGAAGCAGCCAGTTCAACTCTCCATGTATCAGTGCCAGATTCGTGTGAATCGTGAACAGAGACCTGCTTTGACGATGAAGTGTTTAGATTAAGTGCAGTTACTCACGTCTTTCACTTCTGTTGTTAGTCACTTAATTTTCCTTGCGTCCTTCGTGTGATGACATTATTTTGTTAGCATCTTGTTCACTGACAGATTATTTGAAAATTATTCAAATATTTGGTTTTGCGTGAAATGTAATGTAATCGGCTCATTATAATGTTTTCAAAATATTACTGCCACTATTTGGCATTGAGGGGAGGCTCGTCCCACGTAGAATAATATAAAGACGAAAGTCGTACTTGTAGCAGCAGGTGACAATGACAAACACAGTAGGCCTACAGAACGATAAATGAGCTGTCGATCGCTTTTGCATGTAGAGATACATGTCTGTGCTTCTTACGTGTGAATCGGTGTGTTTATATTCTTTTGATATCAATGTGGTAAGCTGCAATTCTATCCTACGACACAAGTGTTTCTTCACGAATGTATTGTAGCTTGCCACTCGATTCATGGTTTTTGTCCATACTTGGGCTTATTTTAGAATCATTTTTAGAAACATATATACTTGCTGATACTACGCAAACCATTGGAGGCAAGAAAATAACTCAAATATTTCGTAAATTACGTAGGAAATGGATGCAAAACAAACATTATGCTTATGACGTGTCTGACGTTCACCTTACTCGCTGCTTGGAGCGCTAGTGTTGCTCCATCTGTCAAACGGTAACAACTTTTACAGCAGTGAGTGTCGCGACTGTTATGGTAGACTGTGGTAATAGGCTTTGTGCTATTGTGATTTCTAAGAAACGAAAAGTGGAACGAAAAATTGTTGGAGAGAAAACAGGAAACGTAATATACATTCGCATTCTGTGAGGCAAATAAGTTCATCAGTTAAAATGATTGTGGTTAGAATATCGTATTTTCCCACAGAATATAAATGAATAGGATGTATTTAATACTGTGACGTATGTACTAAAACTGCATGTGTAGTGTTGTTCTCATGAACGTTATAAACCGCAAATTTAGTTTCACAGCTGTGTTGTATGCAACTTAGTAGACCTACTGTTGTAGTGGCTGTTGGAAGGCTACTTCAAAGGTAACTCAAGTTTAAACATGTTGAAGTTAAGTAATGGAGTTGTTGAACTTTATTTTTAGTCACTGAAGTATATTGTGATGAAACTCGCTAAAAACAGGAAGAGAAATGCAGCAAAACTGGAGATACTATGGGAAAATTGCATTTGCAAAACAAGGTGTTGAAACAGTAGGTAAGGATTCATGTGAATGTCTCGCCTGACATTCAGAAAATTCGTAAATCAAATCAGTGTCTAGTAAATTGACTCTTTATTATTACACTCCTGGAAATTGAAATAAGAACACCGTGAATTCATTGTTCCAGGAAGGGGAAACTTTATTGACACATTCCTGGGGTCAGATATATCACATGATCACACTGACAGAACCACAGGCACATAGACACAGGCAACAGAGCATGCACAATGTCGGCACTAGTACAGTGTATATCCACCTTTCGCAGCAATGCAGGCTGCTATTCTCCCATGGAGACGATCGTAGAGATGCTGGATGTAGTCCTGTGGAACGGCTTGCCATGCCATTTCCACCTGGCGCCTCAGTTGGACCAGCGTTCGTGCTGGACGTGCAGACCGCGTGAGACGACGCTTCATCCAGTCCCAAACATGCTCAATGGGGGACAGATCCGGAGATCTTGCTGGCCAGGGTAGTTGACTTACACCTTCTAGAGCACGTTGGGTGGCACGGGATACATGCGGACGTGCATTGTCCTGTTGGAACAGCAAGTTCCCTTGCCGGTCTAGGAATGGTAGAACGATGGGTTCGATGACGGTTTGGATGTACCGTGCACTATTCAGTGTCCCCTCGACGATCACCAGTGGTGTACGGCCAGTGTAGGAGATCGCTCCCCACACCATGATGCCGGGTGTTGGCCCTGTGTGCCTCGGTCGTATGCAGTCCTGATTGTGGCGCTCACCTGCACGGCGCCAAACACGCATACGACCATCATTGGCACCAAGCAGAAGCGACTCTCATCGCTGAAGACGACACGTCTCCATTCGTCCCTCCACTCACGCCTGTCGCGACACCACTGGAGGCGGGCTGCACGATGTTGGGGCATGAGCGGAAGACGGCCTAACGGTGTGCGGGACCGTAGCCCAACTTCATGGAGACGGTTGCGAATGGTCCTCGCCGATACCCCAGGAGCAACAGTGTCCCTAATTTGCTGGGAAGTGGCGGTGCGGTCCCCTACGGCACTGCGTAGGATCCTACGGTCTTGGCGTGCATCCGTGTGTCGCTGCGGTCCGGTCCCAGGTCGACGGGCACGTGCACCTTCCGCTGACCACTGGCGACAACATCGATGTACTGTGGAGACCTCACGCCCCACGTGTTGAGCAATTCGGCGGTACGTCCACCCGGCCTCCCGCATGCCCACTATACGCCCTCGCTCAAAGTCCGTCAACTGCACATACGGTTCACGTCCACGCTGTCGCGGCATGCTACCAGTGTTAAAGACTGCGATGGAGCTCCGTATGCCACGGCAAACTGGCTGACACTGACGGCGGCGGTGCACAAATGCTGCGCAGCTAGCGCCATTCGACGGCCAACACCGCGGTTCCTGGTGTGTCCGCTGTGCCGTGCGTGTGATCATTGCTTGTACAGCCCTCTCGCAGTGTCCGGAGCAAGTATGGTGGGTCTGACACACCGGTGTCAATGTGTTCTTTTTTCCATTTCCAGGAGTGTATTTATAATTACCATTAGGGAGTAAATGGTTTAGGATTTAAGTATTAGAATTTTAATGTTAGAATGGACAATTTTTAGATCTTAGCTACGCTGCTTAGAAGGAAAATGCTGTAGGACAGATTGAAAAAAGTTTGCCGGTTAGGAATGTGGGAGGGAGGGCTATTGAGAAGAATCCAATGATGTGTAACAGTAAGGTCTTTGAAGGTAAATGAAGGTCAAAAATGTGGCATGAACGTCCATTTACAGAAGGTGTTCAAAGTGACTATTGGTGCTGCAATCTTCTTATCATGGTTGAGTGGTATTTCTTATCACTTCGGCACTTATCGAAGCAAATGCTCTGACAATTGTATCTTGTATATCGTGCTCATAGTAAATATTCACTGATAACGTAGTATCCATCTAACGTGCCATTGACATGCAAACACCATTCGACAGTTTCACAATAGAGCACTAATAGGAACGGTAAGACTAGTATCATTGAATCAAGCGAATATGAATGATGTATTCCTTTGAAGAACAAGTCAATATGCTTCTCATTTACGGAGAATGCCAGCGATATTCAATGAGATCTGTAGCCCACTTTCTCATCGTTGCATTGCAGTCCGGCTCATTCTCCATCATGCACTATCCTGTGTCGCTTTCTGCGCCGATGATGACCATGGACTTATTTGCATCTGATATCCAGCACAGTAGCCAATCCATTGTGGTGGGGCTGCCATGGACATTGAGCATAAAGCAGTGAACAATCGAATCCCGCACTATATATATTATGACGACCCCAACGAGCTAATAGATCGACTGTGGCTGCTCATGGCATCAGCTGCTGCAGGTAATACAGCTCATTCGAATGAGGTTGTTTCAATAATTTCTGTGCGTAGAGAGAGAGTCATCATCAAATAAGTATGGAGACAGTATTTCGATAACTGCACAAACCAGCAAGCAAAACATACCCTCGAAGGCATGTTATGATTACAGGTTTGGATGACTTATGGCAAGCTGATCTTGTAGATATGAGGGTATATTCACATGAGAATAATGGATTCAAATATATCTTAATGGTTCTTGATACATACTCCAAATTTACCTGGGCATTACCTGTCAAAACTAAAGTGGGTAGAAATGTTGCGGATGTTTTTGAGCCTTTGCTACAGACAGGGACGAATCGATGCCCAGACAACCTCCAAACCGATCACAATGGGGAATTCTACAATAGCTATTTCAAGACCGTTATGCAGCAGTACAGAATACATTACTGAAGGCAAGTATCGTGGAGCGTCTGAACAGAACAAAAAAAGGTCGAATGTGGATGTGTTTTTACCTTCGTGACTCATACAAATGGACAAATATCCTCCTAGAAATAATTGCTCAATATAATCGAACCAAACACACCACAATAAAAATGAGACCAATCGATGTTCGTGATAATGGACTCATGGGTACGGTGTACTACCACATTAAGATGCTGGATACACACAGACAGAAATTTAATGTAGATGATTTGGTGCGTATCACAAGACACGATTGAGAAATCATACCTAGCGAACTGGTCAACTGAGATATTTACAGTTTCAAAGGTGCAAAGAACGAATCCTAGAACATATATTGAAGGATAGTAAAGCTGAAGAAATTGCAGGTTGCTTCTACACTGAGGAGTTACAGAAAAGCTCAGAACCAGGTGTTTTTCTCGTCGAGAGAGTCATAAGACGTCGTGGAAATGAAGCACTAGTCAAATGGCTCGGTTTTCCGGCTACACAAAACAGTTGGATTGATGCCAGCGATTTACTATATAATGGGCGCACCATAGTCCACAACCATTGCAGTAGCATAGCATGTGTGCTAGGAGACGCATTAGAGAAGGTGGTGGTATTCTAGACAAACTGCCAGTGGAATTATACATCCCTGGGTATAACTACTGTGGACCTAGGTCAAAGCTTCAGAAACGCTTGGCGCGAGGTGGTAAGGGAGTTAATCTGCTCGACGAAACATGTATGGAACATGACGTTGCATATGCTCCCAATAAAGATCTATCAAGTCGTCACATTGCAGATAGGATTTTAGCTGATAAGGCTAAGGCAATACGGAGAAGAAAGGATATTGGTATAGGTCAACGCATTGCAGCATTTGCAGTTGATAAAACCATGAGTGGAAAAATTAGGTTTTTCCCACGGAATGATGAATTTCAAGCGAGTTATGAGTGCTGCATGTTGTGCACTAAACAAGAAGAAGGACAAGTGCGGGAAGCAGGGCTGTTTGAAGAACTGTATCCTGACAGCGATGTATGCAGCTAAAAACGCACTGAAGCAGCAAGGAGGCCCTGGCACCCACTAGGTATTGTATGTTATCAAAACTGCGGATACTGTCTACCATTTCGACTCATTTGGTGACCTGCAACCACCAGAAGAATTACAATGATACTTCACTCACAGAAGACATGTTCTCTACAATTATCGACGCTATCAGGACTTTACCAGTGGCGTAGCGTGGTTGAAAAGGTTGGGGAGACTCTGCCTTGATTATAGGGAGACAAAATGGTGCAATAAACAATAATTTAAACAAACGAAACCAAATGCATCAAATAAAACAATAACAACAACTACTACTACCACTACAACCGCCACTAATAATAATAATAATAATAATAACTTGTTCAAGAAACGATGACAGATTTGTGAAGCTCCAGCAGCAAGAGAAGAAGCACTTATATTTTCTTGTACACAAGTGCAATGCGCCTGTCTTTTCTTTCCACGAATAAGTCTATAACTCGGTCTACAAGGATCTGATAGCTGGATAGCTCTCCAAATGGTGTCTTTTCTATTGCTAACGTGCTCAAACACGACAGCCGGATGTTGGACATTGAATTCCTTAAATAATTCTTCACTCGTTTAAGAGTACGCATGCTTCGTTCACTGCTTGCTGTAGTTGCGGGTAGGGTCAAAACCAAACGCAGGAACTTCGTTTTTACTTCATAAGCGGAGTCTAAATTATTGTTGACAATGTACTTTAAGAGGATTCTTGGAGATAGTGTTTTTTCTCATCAGCTTGTATGTTCCACAGTTCATTGTCAAGTTGTTCTTGTTTGAAAAAGGGTACTGTTCTAATAATTGAAGCAGTTTCAACTTTGGGAATTCTTTTTGATAGTTCGGGAAACACTTTTCGTTCAAAACCTCAACAAACTGAATTTGGGGAAAGTCTTGAAACCTTCTTTCCATCTGAACAATTTGCAAATCCAGTATCTCGTAAGTTAGTGTCCTGAGAGATGTCTTTTGACTGTCACAGAATGATAAGTTACCATTCAAACACAAGCTGCATTTAATGCATTCATCAATGAATGTTTCTGTTCTTAATTGTCATAAGTTTATCAAAGCAATTCTTATTTCGTCTTGGCAAACAGTTATGCTGATAGATTTTGACTGAAGAACATTAAAGAGATGATCAATATAAACAAAGCACCCTCGGTAGAAGCAAAGCAAGCAGACAAACGTAGGATCATCCATCCGTCGTTTCATTCCCATGGCACACCCCAAAGATTCTGGGACCCACTGAGAGTCTGTATCATCAAATATATAATTAAAAACAATATATAGCCCTGAGAAATGACTAGATAATGTTGAAACTGCCCTGGAACAAAAGTTCCAGCGAGTGTTGCTTGCATGTGGCAGTTTAAATCCTTTCTCAGTTAGCAATACAGTTCGTTTTGATGATTTGCTGAAAACCGAATGGAATGCAGTAAGATCACTTACAAACATGCGTACTTGTCGTATGATTTTGGAGAAATGTAACAGTACCAAATTCAGTTGGTGTGCGTAGCAATGAATAAACAACGCATAGGGACAGAACTGCTTCACCAATTGTTGTAGTACTCTTTCTCTACCCGCCGTTTCTGAAGCGCCATCATATGTTTGAGTAACCACTTTTCCTTCCACATTCCATTCTTTCAATACTGCATGAATAATGTTTGACAAACCTTCAGCAGTTTTATCTGCAGAAACATCGTAAAATCCAACGAATCTTTCCTCAATTTTGTCTGCAATACAGTACCTGAATATTATACTCATTTGACTCTTGCATGACACGTCTAATGTTTCATCAGCCTGAATCGAAATGAAATTGCAGTTCTGCATTTGAGATTTTATTTTCTCATTAACTGCCAGAGTTATCATTTCTATTACATCATTCCGTATAACTGGAAAAGTTCCTTTAAAGGTTGAAGATGATGATAGATGCTTTCGGATTAACTGCTCTCCTTGAGCTAGTAAATCCAACAATTCCAGATAGTTACCTTTGTTGCTCATGGATTCGTCTTCTCGATGGCCGTGAAAGGCTAGTTCTTCTTTAAAAAGAAATACAATTGCCTGAATAAGACGAGACAATACTCTCCTGCTGGATGCAACTTGTTTGTTGTATTTCATTGCTGTCAGACGAGTGGCTTCAGAAAGGGCGTGCTCAATTCTACTTTGCCCAATAACTGAAATGATTATCACCTGCAGGTGACGTTTTGATATCTGATGAATTTGTGCTGTCCTGTCAAAGTTCTTTATTGTACAAATGCCGTCATTGCATCATTCCTTTTCACCACCAAATAGAACACATATATAACAATATAATATGTCATTGACTGCATTCGCAGTCAGCCAAGCATACTTTTCGTACCAGGCTGTCTGAAAAGTGCGGTTTTGTTTTGCTTCACTCAAAACTACACTGAGTATAGGAGTAGGTCGTTTGTCCTTCAATTCGCACTTTTTTTCGTACGTTAATGTAGAAAAAGGCGTTTTTAATAAAAATTCTATAAGGCGTACAGTTGCTGGCTCACTCATGTTGGCGAGACAACGAAAATATGAACTAAAATCACACAATAATGACTATGAACACAAACCGCGCGACTGTTCACTTCCGCGTTAAAAGCCAGCATAGAAGCGGCAGAGACTAGTCTCGATACCTGCTAGCAAGTGAGAAGCGTCTCGCGGGCTCCGAGGAATCATGACGTCATATCATGGCATGACGTCGTCTCTCATGCAAGCCAATATCGCTGGTAGTTTTCGAAACGCGGATATTCTTTGAACATGGTAAGCTGATCCTTTGTGGATTTGTGTATGATGGCGGGATTTGTGTGCGTTAAAGCTTTTCAATCACGGAAAAAAATTGATAATACTTGCTGCAAAAGCACATGTTTGCAGAGGAGAAAGGATAGTTTATATTCCAGACAATGGTCGGTAAGTAACTTCCGTTAGTAATCTTATCATGCCCAAGAAAAGTAAAATGTATGGTAAATATACAGAAATTTCATTCTTTGTGCCTATAGTATTCTGATGCATTATGTTACTCAGTAAAGTTTCTTTCAATGCATCTATGTGGATTATTTGTGGTAACGGTGTATTCTCATAACAAATGGCTTCGATATTTAAGTTGCAATCATTGTAACTTTTTCCTGATCAAAAATTGTGTAGTAACTGTATTCTAACAGTAATCTGCACATTTGAAAACTTTTGAATGTTCACAATTAGTCATTGATCATAGTCAGTATTTTTGACAGTAAAATAGATATGAATTGCAGTGACTGAATCCAGATTTGTGAGTGGTGTAATGTGTTGTTGTAATGGATGTTTCAGAGTTTCTGAAGTGAAAGTCCAAGGAAGAGAAGACAATGAGAAGTAGCTTTTTTGTCTGTTTCATGGTTTATAGGCCTACTGGGGAGTCTCGCCATGTAAGAAACGAGTAACGCATCCAGCTTGGTACCTCTATAGTGATGTGGAAATCCGAGCATTGTTAATAAAGAAATTAATTCTGTGTGTGTCTTTCTTTTGATTCCTTCATCATGTTGCTTATAGTAGACCAAATTTAATTAAAATACCCAGGTGATAATTTCAACATAAATTGGACTATGTGCATAGCTGCTTCTCACAGGCAAAGTATAAATATTCACCATCCTCTGGCATGCGTGTTCACTAGTCAGTTATGGCAAAAGAAATCACTGACTCAAAGCATAATTTGCTTGGTAGACATAATTGGCAATGGCCTTTTTAGTTATAATTTTACATTATTAGATTATAGTACTCCCTGAGAGATTATCTTCTGCATTTCTTGGCCCTGACATGATTAGTAATGGATGTTTCACCACCAGGTCTGGCATACAGCTTTATGTGTGCTGCTCTGCTGTCAGCAGCATGGTAGTCAATGTGTTCAGCAGTCGTTTAGGAACTAGTGTGAAGTATATGCATCTGTACAGCCTTGGTTAAAAATATACAGCTAGAATGCTAATTACTGTTTCAGGAATTATCCTTTACACAGTTAAATATATTATGTTAAGTATGTATCTAAAACTGAATTCATAAATAACTTTGTAGTCATTTAAATAAAAATACCACAAACCGAAAAATCGTCTTTAAATGGTAAGGGATATCAAATATAAGTAAATATTTTTCCTCGGTAAGATTAAAGTGTAAAATTGCTGATAGTGCCCCAGCAGAGCAATCTGCTGTGACCACCGGCACCTTCATGCCAGCCAACGTGTTAATACACAAAAAAGGGCAATGCAAGACTTGGTCCGTAATTGTCATTGGTTGAAGCAACTAAAATTAAATTTCTGAGGTATGCTGGAACTGTGTTATTGGTATATTCCCCAGCATGATTTAAAATTTTTGCATTGAAATGGCACTGATAGTGTGTAATATATCTTGCAACCGAGAAAAGATACTTAATTTTTGTGTGGGAATATATTTCAAGAAACCCTTTCACACCAAACCTGACAATTATATTGACACACAAGTAAACCCACCTGAATGGCACACTGCGTTACACAAGCATTAGCTGTAGGTGTGGAATAGGTAATTTACACAGAAAACTTCTCATACAAATTTTATTGTAAAGCACACTGAAGTTAAGGGAAAGATGCAATGCCTAGATGAGATAAACATGGACACACAATAACTCTTTTTGCTCAGATATATGGAAAATTAACTGTAGTATTATATGACATATAACATATATATGACATATAACACATCTGAGGTGCAAATTTGTGGAGAGGAGAGATCACATTGAACCTGTTGTGTATGTGCATATTTTGTTGCAGTGCTGGGATGATGTCATCCAGATTTCAAAATTAGGGGTCTTGTAATGAAACTCTCATCAGTCTTAATATTTAAAAATAAACACGCCTGAAAAAGGAAGCTGAATAGGACTTTAAATTAAATTGCAAAAATTTTCTTGTTTTGCACATTCACTGCGGCTGACACTTAAAAGCTCGTGGCTAGTAGCTCTTATTGACCTTTGTGTCAGCCACAGTGAACATGTTGAAGATTTTAAAGTAACAAAGTAGTTGTTGACATTCTGGTATTAATGGATGACAGCAGGAAACACAGCAATGAAATAGTGTGAATTACTTAAACCAGGAATTAAACAAGTCTACATAGCTTTGAACACAGTCATTTCACACTTCTTAGTCACTGCATATTTGTGTGCTATAACTAATACAGCAACCTTTTACTTTCTCATCTTTGATCTGGGACACATGTCACATCTTACTTATTTTCCTAGAGCAACTCTAGATTTACTAGATTCACATTTCAGAATTCTGGTAATTGCTAGTCCTACTTCATGCTGAAAGTGTGGGTTAATAGCTGTCTCTTCAGATATGATCTCATCAACTGCCATTTCAGAAACTTGAAGCAAAAATGTGATTATTAAATTTTCTGTCAGTGATGAATATATCACTAATGTATACACCACACAAATATTCATGATGCTATAGAATAGTGCAGGGCCATCTTCTGGAAGACCTGCTGGGTAGACTAAACTATGCACTTCACATCCAGTGAACAGCCTTCTTAAGTTTTTGAATGAAGGAGATAAGTAAGTATTATCCAAAAACAATTAAGTTTTACATTTTGCTGTAAGAAACTCGTTTGGAATCTTTCCTTTTATTATTATTTTGTACGTGTGTGACCTTTTTGTGTCCTCTTCCCAGTTTGACAAGTACATCTGATTTACTTAATGAGGATATTTATGGTTACAAACAAAAAAAAAGAAAAAACACAGTGACAATGCAACCTGTGAACAAAGATCATCCTCCAAAACTTTACGAGCCTAGGAAGTAAGCACAATGATTTGGACATAATAGCATTTTTTAATAAACCAGATGTTTCAGTTATTACTGAGCACTGGTATACCAAAAAAGAACCTTATTATGCACCAAGTAAAAAAAAATTCTGCTCGTCTTTCAGTAGGGATATCAAACCTTATGGTGATGTTGCAAAAAATGCCAATAATTGGTGCTCAATTCCTTACGTGTTGAAGGTGTTACTGAACTTTCTGCGTTAAGCTATAGATGGGAAAGCTAATCTCTATCAATTGCTTGTAGAGAGAGATAGTAAATACTCTGGGTAATAATGCTGATAATTGTTCACAGTTTAATAAAACCTTATCTAACACAAATCAGTTTTCACTCTTAAGAATGGCGAATGGCACACACGGATCTAACATTACTGATATGTAATACAGGGTACCCAGGACTTAGTACTGGGATACTTTCTTTTGTCGATTTATGTAAATGACAAAATACTGCTCCCCAAATTCAAGGATAGTTCTGTATGCTGATGCTACATCCATTGCATGCAAGTGTAAAGGTCATGAGCAACTACAAAAACTATGAAACTATTACAAATGAAATAATTCAGTATTTCTATGAAAGTCATCTCGTTGGCAGCACAAGCTAGCAGCAGTAATGGATTTTCACCCCACAAGACATATTTTGAAATTCAGTTGTGCACTGGAACTGATATTGTCATCAAAGAAAACTACTGATTGGTTACAGTTAAACTTTCTATATATAACATGTTATAACATGGAAACTAACTGCTGTACAAGAACACAACTTGGTAGCAGTAATGTCAAGGACATGAGGAAGAGAAATAATGCAGAATCAATTCAATTCAAACACTTTTAATGTGCTGCTACAGTACACCACACCAGTACCATTACTGGTGACGGTGATGGAGGCTGCTATGAAAAGCTTGCGATTTTATTCGAATTTGATGTGGCAAGTTACCAAAACTTTTTATCCATGTGAGTAAAATTATTGTGTAAAATTGATAGCGCAGCTTCTTACAGAAGTCTTTTCAGGGCCCTTCGGAGTCTTTCACTTACATGTCAACATATTTACTCCCTAATAGTATTTGTTGTTCATAGTAGGGGTAATTTTACTCTGTTCAGTGAAATGAACTTGCAAAATGCTGGAAGTAAAAAGAATGTCCATGTAGACTATACATCCCTGCCTACGATTCAGAATGAAATTTCACATTCTGATCGAAAGTCTTTAACAGGTTGCTGCTAGACATCAGGGAGAAAACTGAAAATCCTAAGGTATTAAAAAAATACAAAGTAAAAAATATATTTTTTAAGCTTCTCCTTCTATAATTATAATTAAACATAATGTTTTGACTCACGAATCCATATGCTAGTTAATGTTAACACTAAGGTTCAAATTAACAGGATTTTAATGTTACCATTATATGTACAGCTGACAATACTCATTGTAAAATTATGAAATGATTTGTACAAAGAATGAGAGAAAAACAGCACTTGAATTAAAAAAAAAACATTTCTTGCTTTCAGGGTTGTTACTTCCTTCCTCTGGGAAGATGAATATAGTTTGTGACTGGAAATGAGGGGAAGATCACTTACACCACCCGTATAGAACAATTATGTGACATATTCATGAGTACTGCTCCAATGTTTGAGATCCAGGTCAGATTTAAGCAACACAATGAAGCAACTCAGAGTATGGATGCTATGTAGGTTACCAGTAGTTTCAAACTATGTGCGAGTATAATGAAGACGCTTGGCAAACTCATGTGAGAATCCCTGGAGGGAAAATAATGTTCTTTTTGTACAACACTATTGAGAAAATTTAGAAGGCATGAGAAATCTGGGCTCGGATGGTAGATAGCCTTTCTTCCCTCTCTCTGTTTGCGAGTGGAACAGGAAAAAAAATGATTTGTAGTGGTACAAGGTACCCTCCACCAGGTACCATTTGGTTGCTTGTGTAGTATGTATGTACATCAAAATACGGAAGAAAATTGTGACTGCCTCCTACATTAAGAAGTAATAGTTGAACTAACCTAAGCTTTGTGATTTACTTCAAATGTTTTGTCCCACTGATACACTCTGACAATCAATGACTTGCATCTATAGCAGTCTTACAATTTGGAGATGTCAGTAGGCTTACTGCTTAGATCTATTAATATTCCATCGTTGAGCTCTTTTTATCTTAAGATCACATAAACTGGATTTTTGAGAAACTACATACAGGGAGATGTGATTGGCATATAGCTGTTTGTTTACAAAAAAACAGCGATCAAAATTTAAGCATATCGGCAACACACACTGGGCAAGAGCTCATATCTGGGCTAGAACACCATACTGGATTTCGTCCCCTTTTCCCTAGAAAACTTGGCTGGAGTAATAACTTTGTTTGTAGCATAGTCTGAGGTCTACATTAGGTTGAAAAGCGATAATTTCGTCGACAGTTGTGGAACACAGCGAATGAGAAATAACGATTGTGATAACAGACAGACGTGTGGCTTTGCCTAATATTTGTTTGCGGCGTATATAAATGCACTTTCCCACATTTAATGCATTTCTCATAATAAAAAAATAAAACTACTGGGTCATTCCCAAAAAACATATATTAGAAAATGAACAATCATCCGACGTGTTTTGATGCATATTACTTATAGATATCGTACACAAACTGGAAAAATGCAATGGGCGTTCCACTATGTATCCTTTACCATATTTGATTGGTTTTCCCGCGTTTGCTACTGCTGGTATGGGTTCAAAGACAAATTCGTGCTGCAAACGTCTCAGTGGTAGTTAGCCTAAATTGGTAAGCTGCAGTTAATGCGTTAAAAACATTTACACACATTGTCCTCAATGCGTAATATGTGTTATGCTATAAATCACTCTGCCTTTCGACCAATAATTTGTTATCAGTTGGCTTCAATCAATCACGTAAGACTCTAACGTGTAACTTTGACTACGCTGTGGATTATTATGTCACCATAATCCAGATTATTCGGATTCAAACCGTCTTTCTACGTTTAATTCTGTTAATGGAAGCTTCATTCAAACAATCTGGATTGATTTAACGTACCAAAACAACAGCTGAAGGCAAGTCTGTATAAACGCTGTGGCCAACGTGTGACGTCACTATTGTCAACAGAGTTGTTTACAGGTCTAGTCACCAGGCAGCGCTGCCACGCTTTCAGCCTTACTGATGACGTCATGAAGCGATTCCTCGGGGCCCGCGAGACGCACGTTAGCAAATGCAGCGCATCGGCCTTCGTGGAAGAGGGGAAGCGGAGGGGGCGCAGGCGCACACAGCCAGGTAAGGGTAGGCAGACAGAGACTGAGAGCAGTGGAGTCTCAAGCAGTAGAGTTGGGCAACACGATTCTTTCTCCCGATTCGATTCCTACGATTCAATCTCACATTGCGAATCGATTCCTACGATTCGTTCACGATATTAATGGTGAAAAAGATATTGTGGAAATAGAACCGGGTGCATACGATATTGACGATTTAAATGAAGTCTTAAAACAGTCTGGAAAAGGCATTGGACTATGTGCAAACATCAATACACTTAAATCTGAAATAAAGACTGTAAATGCAAAGATTGAAAAGTTCAATAGGGCACCTGCTGGGTTTCACAAAAGGGCAGGTTTTGAAGAAGGATCCAAGTAATTTTACAAGTCAGATCACACTGTGGACATACTTCCTGTGAGCACAATCCACGTTGAGTGTAACAATGCAATGAACTCCTAT
This sequence comes from Schistocerca serialis cubense, assembly GCF_023864345.2. Classification (NCBI taxonomy): domain Eukaryota; kingdom Metazoa; phylum Arthropoda; class Insecta; order Orthoptera; family Acrididae; genus Schistocerca; species Schistocerca serialis. The sequence continues at coordinate 390,896,002 of NC_064640.1, forward strand.
CTCAACGATAGTCTGATTCACACTATTTATGGATTCTTCCCCTCAGTTGCAATGGGGTATAAGATTGCTGAGACCCCTGCCAATGCAATATACCTTCCAGTGACAGCTCAGACATTGAACTATTTGGAGCAGCGTATTGGGGACCAGAATAATCAACTTCTTGTCTTTCAAGGTGAGGAAATCATTGCATGATTACATCTAATGCAGGATGGGTGTACGGTATAAAACAAGTGCATGCAGTGCAGAGCATGTGACTTTGCTACCGAACAGCAAAGTGATAACATATGCAAACTACGGGTTTCTTAAATCAGTCGACATGAAGCCACTCAATGACAGCCTCACTCAACATAACCAGTCCAGTAGAGTATGATGAGAGAATTATATGTCAGGAATACGTCTCTCATAAACCTTACGCTTCAACCACATTTAACAAGAACGATGAAATCAGAATTGTCATCCAGCACCAATACACGCTCATGCTTCCATGCAAGAGTTTCATATATCTAGAGGGACCATTCAAGAAAACTGATGGCAGCGATACAGTGGGATCCAAGCTGACACATAACACTTTAGCATTCCTGTTCCAAGAGATAAGCTATGAACTCAATCGGTGTGAGATCGACCATAGCCGGCCGCGGTGGTCTCGCGGTTCTAGCCGCTCAGTCCGGAACCGCGCGACTGCTACGGTCACAGGTTCGAATCCTGCCTCGGGCATGGATGTCTGTGATGTCCTTAGGTTAGTTAGGTTTAAGTAGTTCTAAGTTCTAGGGGACTGATGACCACAGATGTTAAGTCCCATAGTGCTCACAGCCATTTGAACCATTTTTTAGATCGACCATACACACAATGTCGGCATAACATCAACCTTTAAATCATACATCTCGGTATCACCCGCAGATTTGCATGGTTTAGAAAATGCAGGATGGTTCATAGATGATCCAGAGGATAGAACAGTTGCACAGTACAAGCGATTTACTGCCTACATACCTCTAAAAATGCTTATGGGGTACTTTGAGGACATGAGATAGATTATTATGAACGCTAAACAGGAATTCATTCTAGTACAGAGTGCAACAGACAATAACTCATACATTCAAGGAGCTCAAGAGGAGAGTATGATCACAATCAGTAAGATAATATCAGGGTCATTTAGGATCATTTAGTAATCGTGAAGCATTATGAAGATGATAGATAAAGTCCAGTTGAAGACTCTACAGGAGAGACGCTCAGTAGCTCGGTATGGGCTTTTCTCGAAGTTTCGAGAACATACCTTCACCGAGGAGTCAAGAAGTATATTGCTCCCTCCTACGTATGTCTCGCGAAGAGACCATGAGGATAAAATCAGAGAGATTAGAGCCCACACAGAGGCATACCGACAAACCTTCTATCCACGAACAATACGAGACTTGAATAGAAGGGAGAACCGATAGAGATACTCAAGGTACCCTCTGCCACACACAGTCAGGTGGCTTGCGGAGTATGGATGTAGATGTAGATGTAGAAAATGCCTCACATCAGTGTATCAGACAAGGAGCATTTGAAGCTTTTAAAAGTCTTGAATTCAGGTACATTTCTATCACTGACATTTCACTCGTGGGATGTTTTAGAGTATCCTGTGTTACTGACTGTGGCCAGAGAACATGGGCTATGAAAACGTCCTCCCATCTAGAGACACCTAGATTCATCATACTTGCATTTCAGACTGATAGAAGAGGTAATATAGCAAATGATTCCACTGTGTATGACAACTGAAGGTTAACTAATGTCAGAGTCTACCTCAATTCACAATTCTACTCATATGACAATCTACATCTGCAGTGGAATCAAGATGTATACAGTCTAGCATATGACATGTATGCAAGGTTTTGTGCTTCTTACTATGAAATTGCCGAAGGAGAGGGAGGATGGTGTCTACTCAGTCCGCGTAAGTTCTAGGAGCTTTCAATGGTCATCTTCGAAACAGAACGAGATTTAAGTCTGGACCTATAGATGTGCGAACTGAATTTGAATCCTCGACAAATTTCCCAGAACACACTGCTGCGTATGCTCTAGTTCTACATGACCCTGTGATCAACTTCTGCCAACTCACTGGTGTTGTCCAATGAACTGTATAAATGAATAGGTGCTGCACAATACCTAGACCATTTCACAATGGTGTCTCAAGGAGTGAACATCATTGCCAGTGCTCAGGGTTTCTATGATGGTGAGCATAGACAGTTCATATTCAAAGATGTTGCGTTTGTAGCATACGCACAAGATGCTGGAATAATAGAGACATTCTCAGCAAACATTGCATCACCAAGGTCTTTCAAGTATGTGAAGTGTGCTAAGACATGAAAGAGTGCAAAGTGGTTAACACATTTCTACTATGGAATTCACTGGGATAATCCTGGCATACCCTATAAAGATATTGTGACTACTCGGTGTGTCAGCTACACGTTGCACATGTTTTATTAGAATCGCAAGCAGATTTCTATTGCACGATCTGTGATGTCATTATACACATACAGACTATACGCTGTGACATCACTATGTGCTCGTGGGCTACACACATCACATGAGTACCATTAGAATCGCGAACGGTGCTGTGGAATTCTATTGCGTGATCTGTGACGTCAGTATGCATGTCACACACATATGTCCAGGGTGGTGGAACAGTTTTTCTATAGCCCCTGCGAGGATGAGTTGCTCTGCAAATACGTCTTCACTGGACTACAGGTAGAGAGGGAATGACGTTAGTAGCGGTGAACACGCACACGGGCGGCCCAGAGGACGACTTGGCGCTTATTTAGATAGAGATGTGACATCAGTATGTGCATGCGGGCTATACGCTGTAGCATCACTATATGCACGTGGACTACACACGCCACATGAGTACCGTTAGAATCGCGGGAGAGAGAAAGCGGTCCAACAGATGAGAGGAGTGATAGCGCTCTCTGGTGGTGGTACTGTGTACTAGACCACTTGGATCTCTTGGCAAACACGCTGTTTCCCACCATGCTGGATAACTGTACTCTTGTGATCAGATGATGTCATCTTGGACTACAGCGCCTTCTGGTGGTAGTACTGTGTACTAAGTCAGTTGGAGCCTGGACATCGTGGTGAACACACTGGATGGGTGTACTGCATCATATTGTTCAAATAAAGATTTACGTCCAGCACTGGTCGAGTCCTCTCGCCAACCAATCCCTACCAGGAGGAGGTGGTGGTGGTCGGGTGACTTAGATTAGTGGAGGTGCCCTTTCTTTCCCGCTATTTTCTTAGGATAGTAGACATAGTCCAAGTGACATTTCTTTACTGCCAAAATGCAAACTTGGCGCCAGTTTCTAGGAAGAGGTGGCAGTCAGGTAACTTAGGTTAGTGGGGGTAGCCCAAGTGACCCCATCTTCCAGCGATTTTCTTAGGTTAGTAGAGATAATCATGGTGTGATGCATTATCCCATTGGAATTTGAACTTCCCGCCATTTTTCTTTGGGAGGGGAGGGGGTTAGTTTAGTGGAGGCAGCCCAACTGACCTATTTCCCCACCAAAATCCGCCATCTTAGAAATGTCATACGCTGTTGCCAAGTCTACACATCGCCATCTTGGATGACGTCATCGCCGCCATCTTGGATACATCTGGCAACAATGCAGAGTGGCTCAGAACTGTCCTTGCCCCAATACTAGCGTCTGGTGAATGAGCATTTCAATTTGCTGTGTATTTCAGACAAAGAGAAACAAAACAATAAGAGCAATAACAGGGGTGATGCAGTACCCTGTAGTTGGTACTCTTGGCTCTGAACTTACTACCTGATTGCTCCTAAAGGTGTTGTCAGTACAAAATTATCGGCATATTTAAATGGGAATTACTTTGGAGGTCTTATTGTCAAAATGCCTTGCTACGTTAGGTGGCGCTCAGTTTCTGGCAGTTCTTAATTTCAGCCCATCTCTTGATGACGTTCTGATTGGATTTCGAACTTCTCTCTATTGCCTGCTTCGCTGATTTCGCAAAGCGTCATGTCATCTGGTAGTCAGAACTTAATGCAGACATGCAGAAAGCTCTTCATCTACATCTACATCTACATCTATACTCCGCAAGCCATCCAACGGTGTGTGGCGGAGGGCACTTTACGTGCCACTGTCATTACCTCCGTTTCCTGTTCCAGTCGCGTATGGTTCGCGGGAAGAACGACTGTCTGAAAGCCTCCGTGCGCGCTCTAATCTCTCTAATTTTACATTCGTGATCTCCTCGGGAGGTATAAGTAGGGGGAAGCAATATATTCGATACCTCATCCAGAAACGCACCCTCTCGAAACCTGGAGAGCAAGCTACACCGCGATGCAGAGCGCCTCTCTTGCAGAGTCTGCCACTTGAGTTTATTAAACATCTCCGTAACGCTATCACGGTTACCAAATAACCCGGAGACGAAACGCGCCGCTCTTCTTTGGATCTTCTCTATCTCCTCCGTCAAACCGATCTGGTACGGATCCCACACTGATGAGCAATACTCAAGTATAGGTCGAACGAGTGTTTTGTAAGCCACCTCCTTTGTTGATGGACTACATTTTCTAAGCACTCTCCCAATTAATCTCAACCTGGTACCCGCCTTACCAACAATTAATTTTATATGATCATTCCACTTCAAATCGTTCCGTACGCATACTCCCAGATATTTTACAGAAGTAACTGCTACCAGTGTTTGTTCCGCTATCATATAATCATACAATAAAGGATCCTTCTTTCTATGTATTCGCAATACATTACATTTGTCTATGTTAAGGGTCAGTTGCCACTCCCTGCACCAAGTGCCTATCCGCTGCAGATCTTCCTGTATTTCGCTACAATTTTCTAATGCAGCAACTTCTCTGTATACTACAGCATCATCCGCGAAAAGCCGCATGGAACTTCCGACACTATCTACTAAGTCATTTATATATATTGTGAAAAGCAATGGTCCCATAACACTCCCCTGTGGCACGCCAGAGGTTACTTTAACGTCTGTAGACGTCTCTCCATTGATAACAACATGCTGTGTTCTGTTTGCTAAAAACTCTTCAATCCAGCCACACAGCTGGTCTGATATTCCGTAGGCTCTTACTTTGTTTATCAGGCGACAGTGCGGAACTGTATCGAACGCCTTCCGGAAGTCAAGAAAAATAGCATCTACCTGGGAGCCTGTATCTAATATTTTCTGGGTCTCATGAACAAATAAGGCGAGTTGGGTCTCACACGATCGCTGTTTCCGGAATCCATGTTGATTCCTACATAGTAGATTCTGGGTTTCCAGAAATGACATGATACGCGAGCAAAAAACATGTTCATTGTTATATAGCATCAAATCGATTTAACTGCTAGTTTCTCCGTACAGTGGTTGGAAAACAAAGAATATCTGAAAGTTGGAGAGCACAGTATCTTGTGCTAGACTGGATGTCCGTGTACGAACATGCAAGATTCCTGCTACGAAAAAGTGCAGTGAATACTTCGCCACATCATAGGCATTGTTTGGTAGCTCAGCTGCCATAACAGTAATGTGCAGGTGGGAAAATGATTTAGCTTACTGAAATGTCCTGAATAATTCCCATACAATATATCACATTGAGTTAGTATAGTAAACGTGTTTGATTCTAGAAAGGCACAAGCTACCCCTACTCTCATCTTTGACTTTGCGAGCTGTTTACTGCAGCAGTGCTTTGTCTGCATGGTAATTATACAGTGCTCTCTTTCTAAAACGGTAGCTGCTTTCGGAATCAGTTCCAATTCGGCTGCAAACGCTGTATCTTATCACTTCCTTTCGCTACTACTTTACTTGAGGTGCAAACTTGCCACAGGTAAGTGACAAATCTAAATCCTCTGTTCCATGTATCTCCTGGCAACCTCACAGGAGTATCCATAGATGTCTGCTTCATGAATACCGAATTTCATCACTAACAAAAGAAGAGAAAGTCTCTGAACAGAGTCAATGCAACTGTCAATGACATGAATATGTATTTTGTTTATCAACTCGGTATCAAACGAAACGAGAAAATTTACAGAACCAATGAACAAGCATGTTAGTATGTATTACCTACCTACGGTAGATATGTAGATGAAAAACGCATGAAATAGCACAGTACACATTTAAATATTTCCTCTGTTTTGTTTCTGTATCAATAGTCACACATTCAATTTTTTCTTGTGAATGCACAATTTGTTTATTACGCCATGGCACAGATGTAGTAGCCGGCCGCAGTGGCCATGCGGTTCTAGGCGCTACCGTCTGGAACCGCGCGACCGCTACGGTCGCAGGTTCGAATCCTGCCTCGGGCATGGATGTGTGTGATGTCCTTAGATTAGTTAGGTTTAAGTGGTTCTAAGTTCTAGGGGACTGATGACCAAAGAAGTTAAGTCCCTTAGTGCTCAGAGCCATTTAAACCATTTGAACAGATGTAGTAGTATATTATCCACAGTATCTCCATGTTATGGTGGTATTCCTTATATGCTAGTTCTGTATGACCCAAGACAGGATGTAGATACAATCCGTCTGAGGTCAGCAATTTGCACTATCTTATTGTTTTTTAGATTGTGGACAAGGACCTTTCACTTACATTTTTAATTTTATTAAAATAAGCTGCCACAGCAAGTCAAACGGGATAAGTGTGCAATTCATTAGTATTTTTTAATGGTGTAATCTGCTGTTGGCTTAAAGTCGTCTGTTACATTGGCGTCTGGCTAGTGGATAGCAGTGCGGACACTGTGAGCTATCGGTATCTATGACATTCTTCATATTCCTAGTGCAGTTGAGGCTTGATAACTTTGCTAATAATGGTTGGCATCCCATGAGCATTTACTCACTGATATTCTCTGTTCATATTGATGAAGTAATCCAAGGGGGAAAAAAAGAAGAAGAAGAAGGAAAGAAACCTATGCATTGTGCAAACTGAACAATCAGCTTCTTCTTTTTTTTTAAAATCGTTAACCTTCTTATGAAATGCAATAAACTTCATTAATTATTAGTTTTTTGTTGCTCCTCATGTTACTATTATTCATTCATTCGCAAGTGCCTTCTTATCTGTATTTCGTAGCGAAGCACATGACAAGTGAATCTGGAAAAACAGAATGCTAAATGTTTCAGCAAACAGAATATACACATTTACCTGAGCTTCTCTCTTCCAGGGCAAAATGAAATGCAGAATAACAAAACACGATAACAGGAGGTCACAGACAAAGGCAGAACTCTGTAACAACCGTGACGACAGATAAATTCGTATCAGTATATTACTCAACATTTGAATTCGTCGTATGTACTCTGCCACTAATACAGACAGCTACGAATTTGTGACTACGACCACGGTTCACCATTGACTCAGCTGCTGGTTGTGGTATTACAATTGTAAGTGGAAGACTATGTTTGATAACTGTGTTTTGCCGGTGTTCGAATGAGTTACGCTGGTGGATCTATTAAGGATTCTTCTTGCTTTTAGTTACATAGCTATGTAATCTACCATGAAAAATTTTAGGTAATCAAGTGCGTGTTTCACTTGTGACATTCGATTTCTAACACAGTTCGTCAGCTTTGTGGCATCCTCGATCCAGTATCTCGAGGGAGCTTTACGAATAGCAAGCAACAACACATAAACAAAGCCGCTGGAAAGAATTAAAGGAATTATCAGTGACATGGATTTAGTTTCTTTCCATCATTTAGGGAGCAAACAAGAAGGAATCATTACGAAAGCAATGAACACGCTAGTTGGTACGCATTAGATATATAGATATCAAGTTGAAACACATATGAAAGAGCAGAATTGCTCATTGTCCACATTTACAGTTTACTTTTTGTGTTAATAAATATAGTTTTCAGTTTCTACTCACCAGAATCCTCAAATGCATGGCAGCGAATAATTTATTAACTGTCTTGCTTTCTGCTTCCAATGCCACAAGCAACTTCTGCATTCTCGTGGTAGTTGTGAAATTCTGTTTGATTTTGCATGTAGCACAAGACTACTTTTAGATACAATCGATTCTGAGGAGCAAAGTTTTTGATGTCTTACTTACTCGTGATGTGTGGGGCAAGGTTGATTTCCAATTACTTTTTATTCAACTGAAATAAATTTTCGTAACAAACTATCAATGTAAGTGCTTTATTCCTTTGTACTTGCGGAAATTTTAATTGTCATGGAAAACTATATATCTCAGTATTTCACCTACCGTAAGTTGCATGCGTGGAAAACTGGTATCAGTAGCTTCGCTATCCCTGCACTGGAATTATTTAACACTGGCGGTAACAGCCCCATTCCATGCTAGAATTTTTGAAAAATGAGAAATTCTAGATCAAATCCAACTGAATGCCTTAGATACAGATACCCTGAAAAATGACGTTAGAAAGTATTAGGAAATAATGCTGCATGAAAACTAAATGCGGTCGCGCCTCTCTTATAAGACTGCATATAAGACGAGCACTAGAAGCATTTCGCCCTTAGCACCGCTAAGATTTGGCAGCATCATAGCAAATATTTGGCAACTGTGTGATAGTACATTTACTTCCGCATATGATCCTGAATTGTCCCGCTAAATTCGCTTGGCATTCCTTTTCCACTTCGATGACTCATGCTCTCACGTTAGACGAGACATTGAGACTCTTTAACTCTTGGACCTCAGGAATGCCGTACATCACATAAGTAACAACAGTTGTTATCTGTAAGGTTGCGTTATGAAGCTCAGCGACCAATATTACTGTGACAGAGATCAAGGGTGGTGTGAGATCACAGTACAAATCGCAGTGCAGATTAGTACTCCATAGGGTCTCAATTGCCGATTTATTTGATGGAGCTGGAAATTGCTAGAAGAAATTATTAACAAAATCTAAAGGAAACATTTACGCATTATGTCGTGTCACTAGCTCGACTCAGTAGGATGTGTTAATGGTCATAGACGTCTGTTTTGTGAATACTAAGCTTCTTCACTATAAAAACGTCTATGAAGAGTTTCGAATCGACCTTCAATGTGAAGAATTTGGGTTTTGTTCCTCATGTAGGATCCATATTTGAAGGGATTAGTTATGAAGTGAATATAGTTCCGCTGCATTAAATCTGTGTAACAGCAATTAGGCCACCCATAGACGTTTGCTGACCACTCTAAGTAGCTTCAAAAATGGGCAGTTTGTTTCGGTCGGCGTCAGTTTCTCCATGAATCCATGCGTGGACCTCAAAATGTGCAGTGTAGCTATGTGGCTATAGAGCATGCACTGTAATGTATTCACACAGTTCATCGCATACATTTATAGTACGAAATCGAATAACGATAGTAAAACACACTACACCACAGTTACTGACTCTGGCTTGACACAACATACGATTGGCAAATCACTTTTAAAAGTAAAATAAACGAGATATAAAGCTTTTAAGAAAACATTGAACAACGTAGTGAGGTAGTCTAAGTGAATCACAAACTATAAAACTACATTACTGGCCATTAAAATTGCTACGCCAAGAAGAAATGGAGACGATAAACTGGTATTCATTGGACAAATATATTATACTAGAACTGACATGTGATTACATTTTCACGCAATTTGGGGGCATAGATCCTGAGAAATCAGTACCCAGAACAACCACCTCTGGCCGTAATAACGGCCTTGATACGCCTGGGCATTGAGTCAAACAGAGCTTGGATGGCGTATACAGGTACAGCTGCCCATGCAGCTTCAACACGATACCATAGTTCATCAAGAGTAGTGACTGGCGTATTGTGACGAGCCAGTTGCTCGGCCACCATTGACCAGACGTTTTCAGTTGGTAAGAGATCTGGAGAATGTACTCGCCAGGGCAGCAGTCAAACATTTTCTGTATCCAGAAAGGCCCGTACAGGACCTGCAACATGCGGTCGTGCATTATCCTGCTGAAATGTAGGGTTTTGCAGGGATCATTCGAATGGGTAGAGCCACGGGTCGTAACACATCTGAAATGTAACGTTCACTGTTCAAAGTGCCGTCAATGTGAACAAGAGGTGACCGAGACGTATAACCAATGGCACCCCATACCATCACGCCGGGTGATACGCCAGTATGGCGATGACGAATGCACGCTTCCAATGTGCATTCACCACGATGTCGCCAAACACGGGTGCGACCATCATGATGCTGTAAATATAACCTGGATTCATCCGAAAAAATGATGTTTTGCCATTCGTACACCCAGGTTCGTCGTCGAGTACACCAAAGCAGGCGCTCCTGTCTGTGATGCAGCGTCAAGGGTAACCGCAGCCATGGTCTCTGAGCTGATAGTCCATGCTGCTTCAAATGTCGTCGAACTGTTCGTGCAGATGGTTGTTCTCTTGCAAACGTCCCCATCTGTTGACTCAGGGATCGAGACGTGGCTGCACGATCCATTACAGCCATGCGGATAAGATGCCTGTCATCTCGACTGCTATGATACGAGGCCGTTAGGATCCAGCACGGCGTTCCGTATTACCCTCCTGAACCCACCGATTCCATATTATGCTAACAGTCATTGGATTTCGACCAATGTGAGCAGCAATGTCGTGATACGATAAACCGCAATCGCGATAGGCTACAATCCGACGTTTATCAAAGGCGGAAACGTGATGGTACGCATTTCTCCTCCTTACACGCGGCATCACAACAACGTTTCACCAGGCAACGCTTGTCAACTGCTGTTTGTGTATGAGAAATCGGTTGGAAACTTTCCTCATCTCCGCACGTTGTAGATGTCGCCACCGGCGCCAACCTTGTGTGAATGCTCTGAGGAGCTAATCATTTGCATATCACAGCATCTTCTTCCTGTCGGTTAAATTTCGCGTCTGTAGCACGGCATCCTCATGGTGTAGCAATTTTAATGGCCAGTAGTGTAATTTTGATCCATACTCATTTCTTGTATATTAGTGTGATGCAGCACTCTTCACATTAAACCGAGTCGTCTCCCTCCGTTGTCATCAAATGTGGAATACAAATCCTAGACTCTTTTGTGGGACGTTTTATACTCTCCAAACCGATTATCGATAGCTGACACTTTCGACAAAGGGCAAAGGAGCGCAGCGCAGTGCCGCCGCCGCTGCAGCTGGTTGCTAGTGTTACAACCCCCCGAGCTCAGGGGTTGTAATATGTCAGAGCGACCGAGAGGTATGGGTTGGGATAGAGGGATGACTCACGCCGGAGCGTGCAGAGAAACTCAGGCAAGTGTGTCACTGATTTTATTACACCGAAGGTGCACAGCGGGCTTCGTGCTGAACTCGGCGATGGCGCCGCACACCGTGCGCACGTGGATCAGCGCCACTTGCGAGTGCCACAATCTGCAGCTTCGGCGTCCGGTCGCCAGCTGTGCAGACGTAGCGTTCCTATTCACGCCGCGGCTGCGTTATCTGGGCCCGATAGCTCGGACCACGGCTGACTGCTGCCTCAAGCACGATTCGTGGACCCCATGTAGAGCGTCTAAGGGATGCAGCCGACCACCGTCGTCGTAGTGTGCCTTAGCACCTCCGGCCGTCCGTTCACGGCAACTCGTTCTGCACCCGTGAGGCCGCGATTTCGCGCCCCGGTCCCGCCCCTGCGGATGGCAGTTTGCAGTCTGCCGGACGTGGCAAGAGAGAGCGGAGGCTAGCAGCTCTCTCGCTCCTCACGCCAGTGGAGCTCCGAGGTGTGACGCGCCCCGCCAGAGCAATGACGTGTCCGTGCAGTGAAGGTTTGAGGTAGTCCCACTGGGCCGGTTAGCCGCCGATACCCATCACAAGAAAGTCGTCTCGGTTGGCCTGCAACTTAAGCAGTCGCCATTCTGTTCAGTTGTAGACGCGGACAGAACGCCGACTCGATTGCTCGACTTGAGTCTGCGGGCTCGCTTATTGATACGTCTTCTCCCTACGCCCCTGACGTAGTTCCACTCGATTGCTCGACTTGAGTCTGCGGGCTCGCTTATTGATACGTCTTCTCCCTACGCCCCTGACGTAGTTCCACCCAATTGCTCGACTTGAGTCTGCGGGCTCGCTTATTGATACGTCTTCTCCCCATACCCCTGACGTAGTTCCACTCGATTGCTCGACTTGAGTCTGCGGGCTCGCTTATTGATACGTCTTCTCCCTACGCCCCTGACGTAGTTCCACTCGATTGCTCGACTTGAGTCTGCGGGCTCGCTTATTGATACGTCTTCTCCCTACGCCCCTGACGTAGTTCCACTCGATTGCTCGACTTGAGTCTGCGGGCTCGCTTATTGATACGTCTTCTCCCTACGCCCCTGACGTAGTTCCACTCGATTGCTCGACTTGAGTCTGCGGGCTCGCTTATTGATACGTCTTCTCCCTACGCCCCTGACGTAGTTCCACCCAATTGCTCGACTTGAGTCTGCGGGCTCGCTTATTGATACGTCTTCTCCCTATGCCCCTGACGTAGTTCCACTCGATTGCTCGACTTGAGTCTGCGGGCTCGCTTATTGATACGTCTTCTCCCTACGCCCCTGACGTAGTTCCTCTTGAGGGGACAAGTGGAGTGCTCTCCGATAATTATGTCAGCTTTCCTCAGCCTGCTTCGGTCCCTACATACAGGTTACTACGTGCTGTTGTAACTGCAACTTACGGATTCTTCACAACAGGTCACTGCCCTGTACTATCCTGATTTCTTTACATTTACCAGGCCATGCTTTCTAGCCTGTCAGTGGTGTCGTAAACCTGCCTCACAAACTCATTTGCAAAATATCAACATTGCCTGTGCCTGCCATCCGATGTGCCAATTGGCCCCTTAACTACTGCCTTCCAGCCATAGCTGCGCGAAATTTACAAGAATTCCCCAAATCCACGCCTATGCTTATTCGTGGCGCAGCATACCTCCTCCCTTCCGAGAAGATTGGCCCAAATCTTTAACATCGTGCTCCCACTCAACTACTTTAAGTCTAATAATTTACACATTGAGAATAATCTCCCGAATTCAACATACAGGACTTCTGCTCACATTTTACTACTACCATGTACCCCTTATACACTATTTGAGACCTCAACAGTAATTGCGTCCACGATCAATGCCGGTCAACCATTCTACTGGTAACTGGTGTGTTGGTACATCCACAGCCTGTGCACTCTTGCTTCTTACCCAGAAATATAGTTCACAAGAGCCCGCCAGACTGGTGGCCGATAAGCTCACCATTAATACTTTGTGCTCCTGTTCTTTCCGGAAATGCTGTGCATGATGCCATATTTGTTTCATCGAAATTCCCCGTTGCTGTGACTGTTAATCTGTCCAAGGAGTGCAAAAGCTCTGGACTGAGTGTGTCATTTAAATACGTTAAATTTTGGAGCGTAATAATCTCAGAGATCCTTCTGGCCAATACAATGTATTCCACGACAATGTCATAACAACCGAGCCTGTAAGAGTAGTCAGAAGATGAAAATCCGTCCCGACTACCTCACAAGTCGCGCCATTAATGATTATTCCACTTCCCCGAAGCTCGAGGTTTTTCAGTCCTGCCGGTCTGCCTCCTTTGCAGCAATTCAATCATACATTATGGCGTGAATACGGAGTATGATCAATGAGTACCCACCCTCTGGAAATATGTTCAGTCTGGCAGTAGCTCCTTCCAACAACTCGTCCCATTTAGTACCCCCAGAAAAAAACTGACTTCACATGTCCACATATCAGTCCGTACTTGCCCACAAATTACTCTGTCACTCCCTCCCTCTTTCCAAAACGCGCAATCCATAAAAAATAGTCAGTAATAATGACATGAAAAACTAACAACTCCACAAAAAAAGAAAAACATCAAATATCCTTATGGCAAAAAATACGTACTCCCTGATATACTAAACCAAAATAAAAAACCAACAAATTACATTTATGTCATCAAGATAGACTAGACAAGTTTTTGGCTTTAATCTTCTCAGTGCCCCATCTAACAACCGCTGGAAAGTTCCCGGTGCGTTCTTTAGCCCAAATGGCGTGCTTTTGTAATGAAAATGTCCTGCTGGGACGGTAAACGCTGTTTTCAGCCTATCTTCACGCACCATCTCCATTTGATGGTATCCACTCCTGAGGTCCATAGTTGTAAAAATCCGACACTGGCCCAGATTATCCAAAGTTCCCGTGATGTTTGGAACTGGATAAGCATCCAAAATGGTTTGCGCATTTAGATATCTGCAGTCACAGCAAAATCTGTATTTCCGTGTCCCGTCTGCCAACTGTTTTGGCATGACGACAGTATTTGCACTCCAGGGACAATCACTCGGTTCTATGATCCTAACGTGCGGTTGTTGTTCAATAAATTCTACTACCAATGGTTGCAGATGCTTTGATATACAGTATGGCTTCCTGTAAATTGGTGCACTATCCTCTGTCGGTATGTGAACTTGCATCAGTGAGGTTACTGGTAAACTTCCTTTCACGTAAAATAAATCACTAAACCTCAACAATGAGATTTGCTAGCCATTTGGTCACCACCCTTCAAATGATCTACTTTCCGTCGTTGCTTTGAGTTGGTTTACTTGTGGCTTTCCTCTAGGCTCGAGCTATCGAAGTGCTCATCTTCCAAGACTTCTAGAGTGGCTATTACTGCACCATTTGACGGAGTGCCCTCCCCTCCGCCAAAGTTATCCACGCTAAACGGACTCAAATATCAATCACATGCACTGAACTCCTGCAGTTAAAACAATGCAAACTGTCCAACTCTTGATGGTGTTTTATCCTGCCGGTCGATCTTTACCGAAAACATGCAGTTTATTGGTCTCAGCTCAATGACAGATGAACTTTGAGTCATCGTCTCAGTTGCAACGTTTCCCCCCAGTTGAAACAAAATCCCACTGAGTTCCACTGTGCACTACAAAAGATCAGTCTTAGCGTGGTGTTTGTTGAGAAAGTCTAGCCCGAGAATCACTGAATAACCTTCATCTACACATGGCAACATCTCCATGTGTTCTCTGATCTTAGATTTCCCGACTTAAAACTCCAGTACTGCCACACTCAATGACTCCACCCTATTACTGCCAACCCCACGTAACCTATACCGTGGTGGCCCCAGTCTCCTCTTTCCTACTAGGTCCAAACTGGTTGCGGACACATTCACACCTGTATCCACCAAAAATCTCTGATTCCTACCACCAACTAAGTTACATTCCATTGTGCACTAACTTGTGCCGCGTTATGGTCTATCAGGACTGTCTTCTGACAGTTGAAGCAATCTCGCTAGCGTTCAACAACTGCTTCCCTTACTGGTGCTTTCCACCCTTCCTACCTCTACACTCAAATGCCCGGTGGCCCACTATGCCACAAGCTTAGCACTCTGGTTGCTAACACTGCTTCCTTATACGCCCCTCCCGACCACATCAGAAGCGAACACGTGATACTCCATTCTCTGCTTTGAGGCCATTCCTGCTCCTGTACAAGTTTTCCGATCCTAAGAGCTGACTCTAAGTCTTCCAGGTTCTCCATTCCTATCTTCGTGGTGACATTTCAGCAGGTATACCATGCAAAAAACATCCATCGCCCTATTTTCTGCCTCCTGTAACATTACTCTATTAGCTTCTGCATTCTGGGTCTGAACATAAGTCTTTGCGTTTAGCTTACGTATTCTGTCTGAGAACGCTTCCACAGATTCGTTGTGCTGCATTGACAACGTATTTAATTTCTCCCAAAAAAATCGCGCAGTGTTCTGCTTTTGGCACCGCTGGCACAATCATATGGCCCACTCGTGGAACATATGTGCTGTACTCAATGTCTTATGGTAGACAACATATGATTTGGTGTCCCCTGCCAAACGCGTATTAGCACAATAGGGTTACTTCATCTGACCACCCATGTGCTTCCGCTGCACCCCTAATATCCTTAAGCATGTTTCCACCATTTTATGTACTCCACTTCCTCCTTAATGCAACCGATTTCTTTTAAACAAAACAAAACACAAACTTACATTCAATTCTACACATAAAAATGTAAACACAAATTAATTCCTCCAGCGAATCATCATCATCCATCTACACTCATTACAACTACCAGACGGATGACCAGTACTCCTACATACACAACAAGCAACTGAGCACTGGTACACTGCAACTCGTGCCCAGACAAACTGCAAAATGGACACCTCACTGGCACTAAATTATCCTGTCCACCATATCATTACCTCTAAACAAAGATACAGCTTCACAAAAGTAACTCCAAACATTTTGTACCCTAACTCACACAACTAACTCTGACAACGAGAGCAAACATAAAAAATACTATAAATAAAACTTAGACTCACTGCACCCCCTTGCCTGAACTAGTACCTACATCAAGTGCTACTGCCTCACTCACTACTCACCAAAACCAACTCTTTCACGAAAACATAGTGTTGGACGTGGGCTGATACTTTCTGATGCAATGTATTGCATTGGAAAGCAAAATGACCACTTCCTGACAACATATTGTACAGCCCTCCCCAAGCTCAGAAGTTGTAATACGTCAGAACAACCAAATCTGTGCCTGTACTTATTCGTGGCACAGCACTAGCAATTGGGTCCAAGATATCTGTGGTGCATGTGGCGTTCAGAGGCAGCCTGCCAAGTAACTTGTCACAAAAATGTTGTTGGACAGAACTATTATTATCAGTGTTACAGAAAGTGAAAGACATTGTAGCCATGCTACCATTACATTCAGGACTTCAGCATTCAGATGAAAGGAGCTACAAAAGTTTAGGTAACAAGCTATTTCGATATCGTGACATGCAGTTTACCGCTAGACCAAGGGGGCACACATAGCATAACAGCTCGAACAGAAGACAAAACTTACTTTAGGAACTGCTGCAGCCTCCAGTGTTGCCAGTTTGTGCAGATAGGTAGACTTAGAGAACTATTAGCATGAGCAAGTTATTTGTCCCATGTCAGCGCGGGCTTAGACATTGCAGCGGCCAGCCACCATCCAGGTTTTATGCCAAAGAGTGTATATACAGTGTGTCTGGAAATTCCTGTTACAAACTTCTAGAACTTGTAGAGAGGAGTGAGTACATGCTATTTTCAACAGAAACCCATATCTGGGAATGCACCATTTAATTCTACAATGGTTTCAGTTCAGATGTGTAAAGCATCCATGTCTGCTGAGGGAAAGAGAAAAGCCATCATGCACCTCTAACATCATCAATACATTCCCACTGACTATGGTTGTGCCTCAAGTCTCTGTTAGACACACCTTGGCAGTGACATAAGATTTTACCATTGGTCATATACTCTCAGAAAGTACTCTCTAGAGCAGCACTTTATTTGTTCCCACAATATCCATGCATTTGACATAACCTGGTCATTAGAGTCATCACTAAGGTGCTTAGCTTACATGGCTCAGAGCAAATACGAGTCTTTTGGATATTTTCCCTCCATGAGATTTAGAGGATCCTCTTGAGATAGTGAAGATTCTGTTCTTTGACTCACTAGATTGTCCATGTTTCACTGTCATAAAGAAGCATGTTGATTACAAATGTCCTATATATGTGAGGCTTAGTATTTCCTGTTAGCAAATTGTTGTCCCAAACCCTTTTCATGTACACAGCTGCAGCAACTGCTGCTCTTATTATACTCATCATAATATCAATGTCCAACAACAGATTACTAATTATTACGGATCCTGCATATATGAAGCTGTCTGCTACCTCTGAGAATGTTTGCTGATGCTGATGACTAGGTGAGTGTCTGTAAATTACTTCATGATCTTCATTTTCTTCAAACTTACAATAATACCAAATTCTCTGCAGGCATCTGACAGCCAGTCAGTGAGGTGCTGGAGATGCAATTCAGAGTGTATTACCAAAACAACATCAGCATAAGAAAGCTCACATACAAGTATGTTTGGTTTTTGCACTAAGGTGAACAGTGTTGAAAAGTTTTCCATTGACTCTTATATGGCAATACGTGCCTCCTCTACTGTGACCAAAAGTTGTTGTTGTTGTGGTCTTCAGTCCTGAGACTGGTTTGATGCAGCTCTCCATGCTACTCTATCCTGTGCAAGCTTTTTCATCTCCCAGTACCTACTGCAACCTACATCCTTCTGAATCTGCTTAGTGTATTCATCTCTTGGTCTCCCTCTACGATTTTTACCCTCCACGCTCCCCTCCAATACTAAATTGGTGATCCCTTGATGCCTCAGAACATGTCCTACCAACCGATCCCTTCTTCTGGTCAAGTTGTGCCACAAACTTCTCTTCTCCCCAATCCTATTCAATACTTCCTCATTAGTTATGTGATCTACCCATCTAATCTTCAGCATTCTTCTGTAGCACCACATTTCGAAAGCTTCTATTCTCTTCTTGTCCAAACTATTTATCGTCCATGTTTCACTTCCATACATGGCTACACTCCATACGAATACTTTCAGAAATGACTTCCTGACACTTAAATCAATACTGGATGTTAACAAATTTCTCTTCTTCAGAAACGCTTTCCTTGCCATTGCCAGCCTACATTTTATATCCTCTCTACTTCGACCATCATCAGTTATTTTGCTCCCCAAATAGGAAAACTCCTTTACTACTTTAAGTGCCTCATTTCCTAATCTAATTCCCTCAGCATCACCCGACTTAATTAGACTACATTCCATTATCCTTGTTTTGCTTTTGTTGATGTCCATCTTATATCCTCCTTTCAAGACACTGTCCATTCCATTCAACTGCTCTTCCAAGTCCTTTGCTGTCTCTGACAGAATTACAATGTCATCGGCGAACCTCAAAGTTTTTATTTCTACTCCATGAATTTTAATACCTACTCCGAACTTTTCTTTTGTTTCCTTTACTGCTTGCTCAATATACAGATTGAACAACATCGGGGAGAGGCTACAACCCTGTCTTACTCCCTTCCCAACCACTGCTTCCCTTTCATGTCCCTCGACTCTTATAACTGCCATCTGGTTTCTTTCGCTCCCTGTATTTTACCCCTGCCACCTTTAGAATTTGAAAGAGAGTATTCCAGTCAACATTGTCAAAAGCTTTCTCTAAGTCTACAAATGCTAGAAACGTAGGTTTGCCTTTCCTTAATCTTTCTTCTAAGATAAGTCGTAAGGTCAGTATTGCCTCACGTGTTCCAGTGTTTCTATGGAATCCAAACTGATCTTCCCCGAGGTTGGCTTCTACTAGTTTTTCCATTCGTCTGTAAAGAATTCGTGTTAGTATTTTGCAGCTGTGACTTATTAAGCTGATAGTTCGGTAATTTTCACATCTGTCAACACCTGCTTTCTTTGGGATTGGAATTATTATATTCTTCTTGAAGTCTGTGGGTATTTCGCCTGTTTCATACATCTTGCTCACCAGATGGTAGAGTTTTGTCAGGACTGGCTCTCCCACGGCCGTCAGTAGTTCCAATGGAATATTGTCTACTCCGGGGGCCTTGTTTCGACTCAGGTCTTTCAGTGCTCTGTCAGACTCTTCACGCAGTATCATATCTCCCATTTCATCTTCATGTACATCCTCTTCCATTTCCATAATATTGTCCTCAAGTACATCGCCCTTGTATAGACCCTCTATATACTCCTTCCACCTTTCTGCTTTCCCTTCTTTGCTTAGAACTGGATTTCCATCTGAGCTCTTGATATTCATACAAGTCGTTCTCTTATCTCCAAAGGTCTCTTTAATTTTCCTGTAGGCGGCATCTATCTTACCCCTAGTGAGATAGGCCTCTACATCCTTACATTTGTCCTCTAGCCATCCCTGCTTAGCCATTTTGCACTTCCTGTCGATCTCATTTTTGAGACGTTTGTATTCCTTTTTGCCTGTTTCACTTACTGCATTTTTATATTTTCTCCTTTCATCAGTTAAATTCAATATTTCTTCTGTTACCCAAGAATTTCTACTAGCCCTCGTCTTTTTACCTACTTGACCCACTGCTGCCTTCACTACTTCATCCCTCAAAGCTACCCATTCTTCTTCTACTGTATTTATTTCCCCCATTCCTGTCAATTGCTCCCTTATGCTCTCCCTGAATCTCTGTACAACCTCTGGTTCTTTTAGTTTATCCAGGTCCCATCTCCTTAAATTCCCACCTTTTTGCAGTTTCTTCAGTTTTAATCTACAGGTCATAACCAATAGATTGTGGTCAGAGTCCACATCTGCTCCTGGAAATGTCTTACAATTTAAAACCTGGTTCCTAAATCTCTGTCTTACCATTATATAATCTATCTGATACCTTTTAGTATCTCCAGGGTTCTTCCATGTATACAACCTTCTTTCATGATTCTTAAACCAAGTGTTAGTTATGATTATGTTGTGCTCTGTGCAAAATTCTACCAGGCGGCTTCCTCTTTCATTTCTGTCCCCCAATCCATATTCACCTACTATGTTTCCTTCTCTCCCTTTTCCTACACTCGAATTCCAGTCACCCATGACTATTAAATTTTCGTCTCCCTTCACAATCTGAATAATTTCTTTTATTTCATCATACATTTCTTCGTCTTCTGCAGAGCTAGTTGGCATATAAACTTGTACTACTGTAGTAGGTGTGGGCTTTGTATCTATCTTGGCCACAATAATGCGTTCACTATGCTGTTTGTAATAGCTTACCCGCATTCCTATTTTCCTATTCATTATTAAACCTACTCCTGCATTACCCCTATTTGATTTTGTGTTTATAACCCTGTAATCACCTGACCAGAAGTCTTGTTCCCCCTGCCACCGAACTTCACTAATTCCCACTATATCTAACTTCAACCTATCCATTTCCCTTTTTAAATTTTCTAACCTACCTGCCCGATTAAGGGATCTGACATTCCACGCTCCGATCCGTAGAACGCCAGTTTTCTTTCTCCTGATAACGACATCCTCTTGAGTAGTCCCCGCCCGGAGATCCGAATGGGGGACTATTTTACCTCCGGAATATTTTACCCAAGAGGACGCCATCATCATGTAATCATACAGTAAAGCTGCATGCCCTCGGAAAAAATTACGGCTGTAGTTTCCCCTTGCTTTCAGCCGTTCGCAGTACCAGCACAGCAAGGCCGTTTTGGTTAATGTTACAAGGCCAGATCAGTCAATCATCCAGACTGTTGCCCTTGCAACTACTGAAAAGGCTGCTGCCCCTCTTCAGGAACCACACGTTTGTCTGGCCTCTCAACAGATACCCCTCCGTTGTGGTTGCACCTACGGTACGGCTATCTGTATCGCTGAGGCACGCAAGCCTCCCCACCAACGGCAAGGTCCATGGTTCATGGACCAAAAGTACACTTCAGAAAGCAGAAGAAGAATATGCCAAAAAACGTAGGACATAGTTTGCAGCCATATGAGTATTTCCCATTGAAACATATGGTAGTTTGCATGTCCTCGTGGTAAGAGATGATGATAATTAGGGGTTTAGAAGAGAAATCAGTCTTATGAAGCAGCTTGTATAGACTGCCTCTGCTAACCAAGCCAAGAGCTTTTACCAAACTGATGAATGTAATAAAAAGTGGTTTCTATCATTGGCAACTTCTCCTGAAGCTGACGAAGGGAGAATATCATATCCACAATAGATCAGTCTACTCTAGAGCCACAATGCAATTCTGGGTTTATTCTGTAGGTAAGAGTATGGAACCACATCAGAACAACTTGTACAAAGACCTTTACAATAATCCTCAGGAGAAAAATTTTATCCTTACAGCACGTGTCTGTGCCAGTGTGTCACAACCTCTTATTACTTGTGGTACATTCGGATGGGCCTAGACTCAACACAGCACAGCAAAATGTCTGTTCCTTCAAAATCATGTGAATCTTACTAGAATTACAAATTATTACTTTGTTATGTAATAATAATAATAATGATAATTATAAATATAATAATAATAATTATTATTATTATTATAAAGCAAGAATATATTCATGCATCTATTGACAATTTACTAACTTTAATTCAATGTAGATAACAGACATTTCTGATAAGAATTTTAAAGTAAATAACTCTATTCGTATCTTCAATGTGATAATTGACTCTGCTAACAGCACACAGTCAGCTGATTTATGGCAGAATCACTGACAAAGCTAGGCTCATTTTTTCATTGATGGAATTGGATCTCTCTCTCCCTTTGATGTTTTAATTTCAGTCAATGTCAAGAAGCAGTTCACACAAATATGAGGTATTCACTGCTTATTCAGAACAAAAATGTATCCAAAGGCACTTCAAAAAATTTTGATTTCAGTGTTCTGTCTGCTTTCAAAACTGCCAGTTCTTCTTGTAAGACTAGACCTAAATTATTGGGAAGATGTTTCGAATCCATGAACATATTACAAACCCAGTCAAAATCTTCAAAACTCTTTGCAAAATATTTTGAAATTCTGCAGCAAGAGCACTAAACATTCTTTGTTTAAGTCCAGCAACACCTTATTAGTGTAAGGAATGGGACATATAGTAAGGAACATTTCACACAATCCATTTTCAATTGTATGTATCCACAAATTTAACTTATTAATAAATCCTGAATATTATCCACACTACTCAGAATATTGTAGTTTATACCTTGCATTTTTCAGAATATTTTAGTTTGTACCTTGCATTTTTCTGTTAGTTCAATCAAGTGTGAAAATATTGGAAAGGTACATCAACTTAGATACACATTAAATTAACTCCTCAATAGTAAAAAACTGCAAGTACCTGATCTCTAAATTCAAACATTCACATCAACACTGTCCCATGATAAACATTATACTTCTGTGTGTAGAAGGAGTGTAATGTGCTATGATCCCACTTCTTGGCAGAAAATATTAAAAAGTTGCATATTTAGAGGCTGCGATTTGATGACATTCACTGCTAATATTATTTCATCCATCACAGTTTTTTGAGGAGATGGCAAAGTCTTAGCAACAGTGGCTTCACAGTGAATGACACGATGGTCACTTCAGTAGTTAGGATTTACTTTGCTAACTTTACCCATTAATCCTTTCACTTGGCCTGTTATAGAAGTGGCTCTGTCTATACATACACTAACGAAATCCTCCCACATTAATTTATTATAGATCAAATATTCATTAGTTGCACAAAATATTTCTTCTCTTGTTGCTAATTTGGCTGGTTCTTTGCAAAAAACAGAAATTACTTCCAATTACATCCCCATCAACATACCTTAATAGGAAAGAACACGGTAGCACCCTCTAAACAGTTGCTTTCTTGGATGTATAATATTCTATAACACTTCTGTGTATTAATTTAGAATCTTTGTAATTATGGTATGTATGTCGTTAAGTTGGTTAAAATCAAAGAAAAAATTTTAGCTCGCCTGCATTTAAACTTTGCCATCTAGAATTTTCCAAACAGAACTGACAGTAGAACCTGACCTCTGAAATACAACTTTAAGAGACCTTGTATTTGTTATTATTTACATCCAGGCCTTGAAACTTTTTACAGCTCTATTATTTAATAGGTTTCATTATGTGCTGTAACCAAAACTTTCCAGCACTAATATAACAGATACTTAATCTACTACAAATAAGGACATTTTAGTTCCATTTTTAGTTTTCTGCAAATTACTCGAAAACTATTAGAGGTAGCGCAATGGGGTGCATAATTAATGTTTTTATGTTGAACTGAAGCTTCATACAAATTTTCATATTTCTAAGTCTAATATTTAGCGCCTTCAATTTTTCTTAAAAACGCAGATTCTGACCAAAATATTTCTTTAATTATACTGAGACTTGTACCAATTAATTTTAACATACATCTGCACATTATAACCAACTTTCAGATTTCTAGCTTTATTATTTAGTGCTTTTTTTTCTTGAAATGATGTATTTAGGGGAAAATATTGACCCGACCACTCTGAGATTTAACAGTTTACAAATTAATATACTAAAGTACATGCTAACAAAGTTTGGGAAAGCAACTTTAACTTTTAATTCCATTCTTAAATTATGGTGCAATAGTTGTGTGCTACGCACAGATGCATTGTGGTGATGTGGTGCTACTAGCAGTGAACTGGAGTAAGGCCCAGCACACTCGCTCGCCTGTGTATCTCTCCAATGATACAGTTTTTGTTTCACCACATCACCTCCTATTTATTGTGTGAAAAATTTTATTTTTAAACAAAATTAAATATTAGAAACAAGGGATCTTAGTATAACTGACTCCTTGATTTTTAGCAAAATCCCTTAACACTACACTTACAAAATAACCATGCATATATACATAGGAAAAATGACATAATTAACTTTTAGAAGTTATATAAATTATATAGAAACATGAAATAAAATAAAATTATTTGTATTTTGTTGCCTGTATTTATCTGTTAAATGATCATCTGCCTTAAGCAAGACTACACATTTCTCAAACCTTTTCACATGACTTGTGGGAATTATTCATCAACTTTTCACCTTTTTACCATATATGTCAGCCTACTGACTTCATTTCTCCTGTTTCTCCTCATTTGTTTCGCCACTGTAGAGATGAGAATAAATTAACTGAAGATAAGCAAAATATCACAACAATATTGAGTAAATAAATTTCATTTAATTTATATCAAAATATGACAGTTATCAGCATATATCAAATAATTGAAGAATTTACAAGCACCTTCTTATTTAAAAATGAGAGCAATGAATTACATTTAATATCTTCCAAAACATATAAATTCACAATATGTCAAAAATTGAAATCCCTTAAATTCTCACAATAATATGAAAAAGTTTGCATCACCCCCTTCACTTTGTTGTGACACATGAGTGTGCCACAGTACACTGGTTGCAGAACGCTGCTCTATGCAATAAATACTTTGTGTGGGTGCAGAACTGACCCAGAAAATTATTTCACATGACATTAATGAGTGGAAGTGCACAAAGTAAGTTAGCTTTCTGATGTCCTATCCACTAGCAGCACCTGAGGACAATGGCTTGATCTGTTGTCAAAATGTTGTGCAAGAAATGGAAACAATAACTTGGCTATACACCCAGAAGTACATCATCAACACATTCACCAAAGCCTTACACCTGATGCAGCATGCCCGTTGGCAGCCACACTGTCAGGGCAGCCTTGGCTGGTTTTTTTTATGGGAATCTCATAAAATAAAGTTAATTTGTTCAACCTTTGTTTATACGTGTTCCTCATAGGTCAAAATTTTGAGGAAAACATCTAGGATGCCTGCAGAAACATCATACCTTACTGTAACGTGTGAACTCATCATGCTATGATGATGCCCACTGCAGATGGTTAGTTATTTTACAAACAAAACCAGTTGTAAACAACAGGTAAACTATAACTGAAAAGAAAGAAATTGGTTATGTATACACTGTACAATTTATTGACAAGGCAAGTAGAATTGAGGATGCAGGTAAATATCAATCAGTGTGTCTGTGAATAACAGGGTGGGAAGAGCCATTTGTTGAATTTCCACAGAATGCAACAACCTTCCAGACCAGAGAGAGAATAGCATCATGTAGTGGGAGCTCCAAATTTAAATAGTCAATTTATCATAACTTTAAATAAATGTTTTATTTTATTTTATTTTATTTTATTTTTTTTTATTTTATTTTTTTTTTTTTTTAGCCTATTGAGGGATAGATGCTCACCTCCTGGGCCGCATTGATACTTGGTTGGTTTAAAATGGGGGAAAGGGGCCTAACTGGTTGGTCATTGGTCCATTGATACTTGTTTTGGGCTGCATGCAGCCTGTAGACCAGGAATTTGACACACCTGATCTATTCTGTGGCTTCAACATGACATTGGTGCTTGAGTTACATTTATAAAACGTCTAAAGGATGTAACCATGACTGTCTTCATTTGATATATTTTAACTATGACAAACTGTACCGAAAACAACAAGCTTTTGATAAATCATCATTATGCCTTTCCAGTGAAAGGCATAGCATGCAAGTTAAAACATATAAAGGAATGAAATAAGAGATTCCTTTAACTGCCAATGTGTTTTTTTCTGTCATTTATTAATACAAATCCTACCTAAAATGATGTGTTTTTGATAGGTCTTCAATGAGCTGGTGATTTGAAACAGCTTATATTCTTACCACATACACCATAATACAAAAACTACTAAATACAGAGTTCAATCCCATATGAATACAATATGGCATACCCTCAGTGCTGCTAGTGACATAAAACAAATGCTGCATCTCATTGGCCACATGTCTCTCCATCTGGCATCACAGATTCTTCCTTTCATGCTTTGCAGTGTAATGGAACATGGAATTCCATGCTGTAATATCACTAGCTCCTCATTCATGAAAGTTTTCACATCCTGTGAGAGGAAGTCTTACACAGAATCACATAAATAGTGTTTTTTATTAGTTACAAAACATTTACCAAGTACCAAACATTTTTTTGAAAATTTTGTGTATTATTCCTTTTGTTGATGCATTTGTATTTTACTTGATTATGCGAAATATGGAAGGTCACTATATACAGTGTGTTCTAGGAGGAATGGAAAATATTAAGATATGTGACAGGACTGATCATTTAAATAAAAAAAGTCTAGTAAACATGGACTCTAAAAAGTGTATCTTAAGAGCTATTAGTACTTGTTGTGTAGATGAGGTATGTTT
Organism: Schistocerca serialis cubense; assembly: GCF_023864345.2. Lineage (NCBI taxonomy): Eukaryota > Metazoa > Arthropoda > Insecta > Orthoptera > Acrididae > Schistocerca > Schistocerca serialis. The sequence continues at coordinate 390,922,406 of NC_064640.1, forward strand.
CACAGTAGCAGATATGAAGAGGTAGTCGTAGCTCTTATGGTATGCATTTTAGAGCCCATGTTTACTAGACTTTTTTTGCTTTGAGTGATAGGAACAATAATATCCCTGAATATTTACTACTCCTCCTGTGACACCCTGTATAGGAAGAATAGTAATCTGAATAATGAAGCCTGTGGAACACTTAAAGTAATTTTTGCACTCAAAACAATATTCATTCTGAAAATTGCTGAGCTATCTAATATGACTCTGCTTGGTAACACTTTGATATGAATCAGGCTGGTTACCAGTAGATGTTTCCAAATGAATTAAGATTTTGACTGCTGAATGCCATGGATAGATCACATAATATTCCAGTCAGTGAAATATTGTCATTCAGATAGTTTAATACCTGATCAATGAAGTGGTAGATGGGGTGCTCGGTAGATGGGCCCTTCTGGAAGCACAATTGTCATCCAGAATGTCATTCATGCAGACAAGTTAATTGCAATGTCCAGAAAGAATGGTCCAAATAAATACAGACCTGGAACATGTGAAGAACAGTGTGCAAGCAATAAATGATGAATTGTCAAAGAGAAGAGATTGTGTACATGTAGGACCAAAAATCTTGTAACATCAAATGCAAGTATGCCTTGATGTCAGAGGGCTCAATACCACCAAGGTTCAGTTCAATCTCCAGTGGATTGGACTAGACAAGGGGAGGGGGGAGGCAGCATGATTGCCATTAGGTCTGGGTCTGCTTTCATTGTCCAGAAGGTGGGTGGCTTGCAGTGTGCACCTATAAATGCCATCAGTGAATAGATCAATGACATATATTTTTGAACAAACCCAGCTTCAATATACCCTCCAGAAAAAAGTGCTGTTTTATTGTTATCGTGGTGCTCACAATCCAGTAGCATGTATTGCTGAACAGTAAAGTGAACAAACACAATATGTGATGTTGTAAAGTGCCATGGGATACAACATTTGATCTAAACTATGATATATTTCTCGGCAATGATACCAGCCCTCTCTTGTATTACAAGCACTTTAAAACCCAAGTAACGTCCCTTCCTTCTAGGAACTTGCCAATCAAAATGGTACAGTTGCCAAGACACTAGACTCTCATGAGTCAAACTCCTATCTGCCTATCCTGATGGTTGGTTGGCTGATTAGAGTTGAAGGAGCGGAACAGCAAGGCCACCAGTTCCTTGATCCAGGGATAGTTCACCCAGAGATTGTGAATCTGTCAGGAATGTATTCTGATGATGAAAGTATTGCCCTGAAGGCAATATTCATACCAGAGCTGAGAAATAATTTACAAACAATTTTATGGATCAGGCCATTAGGTAGGTCAGAGCTGACAAGGAGTCTCCCAGGGCACATCTATGGCAAGGGAGACCCCACACCACACCCCACCCCATCCCTGTCAACCAGATTAAGGGCAAAGACTGTTACAGCACAAAGAATTCCTTCTAATCAGCTGATTCGGAACAGTAAAAGTAAGAAGACTAAAAACGTAATGGGTAACAGCTGACCTGTCAATAATAGAAACAAGATTAGAGTAATAGACAAGTCAGAAGGAGCTCCTCTGCATGCAACAAGGGGACTGATCCATTATAGACAATGTGTTAAAGAGTATTCACTATTTAGCAAAGTGCTATTCCTAAAGTGGAAACTGGAATGTGGCACAAAAGCAGGAAAACTGCATAAGGCAATTACAGAGAAGGAGATCTTAAAGAAATGTGTTAAACTTGTTTACCTGCTTCAGACTGCCTTAACAGATATGACTTGACATTGTAACAACTTTTACTATTGTACTTGATAATCACATAAAAGCTGATGTCTGGATAGTACAAATAATAAATATATAAATACACAGTCAAATGGCAGTTTACTCTTTTAAAAAAGCTGTAATATGTTTACCCACATAGAGAGTTCACCTCTCAGCTCTCCTTTTGTCAAAGTATTGCTTACCCACCATGTTCTCATGAATCTTCCAGTCTTTGATATATAGATCTGAATCCACATGATTTTGATGAGCAAGAGATGTCCTGTCACAAGTCACAGGCCCCCCTGCTAATTCTCTTGAAATGCCATCATGTTCTGACACCACTATTCCTTTACTTAGAAACCTGTCTAGCCCCCTCCCCCCCCCCCCCCCCTCACCTGACACTGACTAGTCAGAGAGCTATGTCAATGAGAAAAATAGCAAATTATATTTTTTTCCCGCAGCCATATCATCATGGCTGCTCTGCGCTTCCTATTCATCTCATTCCTAAGGTATTTATATAGCGTATTACTGTCTTTCCATGAACATTTTTACACTTTTTTCATGAGTTCATTGAACAATTGAGATGTAACTCCAAATTTTCTCATTGCAGTCACTTCATGAGATGTCTGTGGGAGGGAGTAATTTGTTTGCATAGAACAGCCCCCCTTCTTTGATATATAGTGATATATAACCCCGAACCAAATCGCCGACCTCTGCTAATCCTCTTGAAATCCCATCATGCTATGACAGTATAGGTACAGTAGTTAGAAGGGGGTCTAATGCTCAGCACTGGCTATGTAAAGAGCTTTCACAATGAGAAAAAAATAGCACAGTAATGTTCAGGAAGAAATTCACCATCTGGGTGCCCATGACCAGATTTTTTTTACAAATATCAAAGCTTCTAGTGATTTGTTATCAGTGGTGTAATAGAACAGTAGCAGGTCTCTTCAGTTATTTTAGAGTCAACAGTCAAATAATGGAAAATCCAGGATGAAATGTAGCAACATTATGAAAAGGAAAGTTACTACTCATCATATTGTGGAGACAAAAAGACTGCACACACACACACACACACACACACACACACACACACACACACACACACACACACACACACGCGCACATGCAAAAGCAACACACAGACTCATGACTGCAGCCTCTGTAAGCTGAAGCCACACTACGAGCAACAGCAGCAATGCATGATGGGAGTGGCAACTGTGTGGGGGTAAGGAGGAGGTTGGGGCGGGGAGCGGGAGGGATAGCTGGTTTCTGTGGTGGGGGGCCATGAAGTGCTGCTGGGGAGTGCAAAAGGATGAGGTGGAGAAAGAGCAGTGCAGCTAGGTGCAATTGGGTGGTTAGACAGAAGGCAGGGGAGAGGTGGGGGGGTTGCAGAAAAGGAGAGAAGTAGAAAGACTGGGTGTGTTGGTGGAATGAGGGCAGTGTAGTGCTGGAAAGGGAACAGGGAAGGGTCTCAATGAGTGAGAAAAATGACTAATGAAGGTTGAGGCCAGTGGGGTTATGGAAACATAGGATATATTGCAGGGAGAGTTCCCACCTGTGCAGTTCAGAAAAGCTGGTGTTGGTGGGAAGGATCCATATGGCACAGGCTGTGAATCAGTCACTGAAATCAAGGATGTTGTATTGGGCAGCGTGCTCGGCAACAGGGTGGTCCACTTGTTACTTGGCCACAGTTTGTTGGTGGCCATTCTTGTGGACAGACAGCTTGTTGGTTGTCTTGCCCACATCAAATGTGCCACAGTGGTTGCAGCTTAGCTTGTAGATTACATGACTGGTTTCACAGGTAGCCCTGCCTTTGATGGGATAGGTGATGTTTGTGACTGGACTGGAATAGGTTGTGGTGGGAGGACATATAGGACAGGTCTTGCATCCAGCTTTATTATAGATATATGATCCATGAGGTAAGGAGTTGGGAGCAGGGGTTGTGTAGTGATGGATGTGTATATTATGTAAGTTCGATGGATGGTGGAACACCACTATGGGAGGGGCAGAAAGGATAGTGGGCAGGACATTTCTCATTTCAGGGCACAACAAGAGATAGTCAAAACCCTGGCAGAGAATTTAATTCTGTTGCTCTAGTCCTGGGTGTTACTGAGTTATGAGGGGAATGCTCCTCTGTGACCAGACAGCAAGACTTTGGGAGGTTGTGGGAGACTGGAAAGATAAGGCATGGGAGATTTGTTTTTGTACAAGATTGGGTGGAGAATTATGGTATACAGTAAAGTTTCCTTATCCCTAGCCAGAACCCAGTCCCACATAATTTTCCTGCACTGTTGCTTGGCTCATGGAATCACCCCAAATGGCCTTAACATCAAATTACCCATCTCTGGCTACCACCCCTCTTTCCACAATGACCTCCATCTGTCCATATTCTGCCAATCATAGCCCTCATCAACATAGTCCTGCAAAACCATATCAACCAAACATTGCAATGCCTCCTCTCCATCCATAAAATTCTCATTCTATCCTATCCCAAATTCCTGGAACCCATAACACACATTGAAACTCTTGTCGTCCAGGAACTGGAGCAACATGCACAATGCCACCTCAAAAAACTCTCCACCTTGTTCACTTCCTACTCCAACTTTAGAGTACCACTGTCCACCATCTCTACAACAACCTCCAAACCTCCCCCACATCCCCCCATAGCTGACAAACTCTGTCTCGCAGACCTACTACATTTACTCCACCCTCCAAAACTCCCTCCCATCACCACACCAAATCCAAAATGTAAACAGTCCCGAAACACCATGACGAACCTTTTCTCGAGAAGCCTTGGCCCCACAGAAATACCAGTCCTTTCCAAATGCCTCACCTTTTTCCCCATTCCCAAATTCAATAATGCAGGAATTGTTAAAGATCTTCTCCCCTTCTCTACAGTGGAAACACTTCTTTGTCACCAGCCATACCAATCAGACTCAACCAACGACCAATGTTGCACCCTGCGTGACTCAGTTTACTCCTCCACCCATCCGTGATCCACCCCCACTGCCCCCAAATCACCCCATGTTAATTTTCCAGACTTTCTTAACCTCAAATCTTGCCATCATTCCCCAAATCCCTCAACATGCAAACTAACCTTACACCCACAGGAAGAACCACAGTCCATCATCTAAAAACTGATCCTGACCTTATGATCCTACCTGTCGACAAAGGCTCCACCACTGTCATTTTGAACCGCAAGGATTACCTGGCAGAAGGACTCTGTCAGCTGTCAGATACATCCACCTACAAACCTTGCCACAGTGACCTCATTCCAGAAATCCAGCAGGATCTCCAGTCTCTCCTCAAATCCTTAGGCCTATCCCAGAACCTCTCCCTAGAGTGCACTCTCTGCTCACCCCTACCACTCCCTGCACTCCTACCTTCTACATGCTTCCTAAAGTCCATAAACCCAACCACAAATGATGCCCCATTGTGGCCAGTTACTGTGCCCCCACTGAGAGAATCTCTGCTCTCGTAGACCAACACCTTCAGCCTATTACACGGAACCTACCCTCATATAAAAGATACCAACCATTTCCTCCACCAACTCTCCACAGTTACTGTCCCTTTACCATACGGTGCCCTGATCATTACTGTTGATGCCACTTCTCTTTACACTAACATCCCTAATGCCCATGGCCTTACCACTATTGAACACTACCTTTCCTAGTGCCCTATGGATTCCAGACCAACAACCTCCTTCCAAGTCACACTGACCAACTACAGGGTGTTCAAAAAGTCTCTCCGCAGTGCCATATGACTGTTAGCCATGCATGCTGTATGATTGTTCGACTGCCTGGGCTACTTCCCTTCAAGTGGGGACAACTTTCAACATTTAATGTGAAAATTTGCAAGTAAAAATGAATATTCAATAAATTAATAACTTGTATTTCACTGAATTTCATTTTGGTATATTCACTGCCGCATACGGAACACGTGGCTAACAATCATATGGCACTGCAGAGAGACTTTTTGAACACCCCATATATTCTCACCCACAATTACTTCTCCTTTGAAGGCATTACCTACGAACAAATCCGGGGTATGGCTATAGTCACCCAGATGGCACCATCCTATCCCAACCTATTCATGGGCCATCTAGAGGAATCCTTCCTAAACACACAGAATCCTAAACAACATCTTTGCGATCAGGATCAAGGGTGAGGACACCCTATACACATTCCTCCAGAACCTCAACAGCTTCTCCCCGATTTGCTTTACCTAGTCCTACCCAACCAAACAAATCACCTTCCTAGATGTTGACCTCCACCTCAAAGATGGCTACATCAGTACCTCTATCCATATCAAACCTACTGATCACATTCAGTACCTCAACTTCGACAGTTGCCACCCGTTCCATACCATACAGCCTAGACACGCGCGGACATTGCATCTGCAGTGATGAGCAGTCCCTCTAGAAATATACCAAGGGTCTCACTGAGGCTTTCACAGACCGTAATTATCCTCTCAACCTTGTAAAGAAAGAAATCTCCTGTGTCTTATCTTTTCAGTCTCCCACAACATCCCAGAGTCTCACCATCCGGTCACAGAGAAGCATTTGCCTCATAACTCAGTACCACGCAGGAGTGGGGCAACTGAATTACATTCTCTGCCAGGGTTTTGACTACTTCTCACCATGCCCTGAAATGAGAAATATCCTGTCCACTGTCCTTCCCACCCCTCCCACAGTGGCATTGTGCCATCCACTGAACCTACATAATTTACTCATCCATCTCTACACAACCCTGCTTCCAACCCCTTACCTCATAGCTCACCTCCCTGCAATAGACCTAGATGCAACACCTGTCCCATACATCCTCCCATCACCACCTACTGCAGTCCAGACACAAACATCACCTATCCCATCAACGGCAGGGCTATCTGTGAAACCAGAAGCTAAGCTGCAACCACTGTACTGCATTCTATGTGGGCATAACAACAAACAAGCTATCTGTCCACATGAATGGCCACCGACAAACTGTGGCCTAGAAACAAGTGGACCACCCTGTTGCTGAGCATGCTGCCCAACACAACAGCCTTCATTTCAATGACTGCTACACAGCCTGTGCCATACGGATCCTTTCCAACACCAGCTTTTCTGAATTGTGCAGATGGGAACTCTCCCTGCAATATATCCTACAGTCCCACAACCCTCCTGGCCTCAACCTTCGTTAGACTTTTTCTCACCCATCAAGACCCTTCCTAGCAGTTCTGGCGCTGCAGTCCGGAACCGCGGGACTGCTACGGTCGCAGGTTCGAATCCTGCCTGGGGCATGGGTGTGTGTGATGTCCTTAGGTTAGTTAGGTTTAAGTAGTTCTAAGTTCTAGGGGACTTATGACCTAAGATGTTGAGTCCCATAGTGCTCAGAGCCATTTGAACCATTTTTTTTGAAGACCCTTCCTTGTTTCCTTTCCAGCACTACATTGTCCTCATTCCACCAACACACCCAGTCTTTTTACTTCTCTCCTTTTCCACAATCCCTCCACCTCTCTCCTGCCTTCCGTCTAACCACCCAACTGCACCTACCTGCCCTACCCTCTCTCCAACTCCTCCTTGCACACTCCCCAGCAGCACTTCACTGTCCCCCACCACTATCCTGCTATCCCTCCCCCTTCCCACCCTAGCATCCCCCTTACCCCCATCCAGTTGCCACTCTCATCATGCACTGCTGCTGTTGCTCACAGTGTGGCTTGCGAGCCAATTAACCAACAAGTACAGACCAGACCAAATCGATTTTGAGTTTTTCTCGAGTGATAGCAAACATCTGAGTGCCTCTTACACCTTGATCCAAATTGTAGTGTCACAGTCTCCAGGTGGCATGCTGACAGGAATTGCAGCCACTCACCTCCTACACTGTCACTTCTTAGTGGGTGGATTAAATGCCCTTAAAAATCCATGCAAACGAATTTGAGCTATGCATATTCTTCTGCTTTAGCTCGCTGACCTGTCAGCTCTCAGTGTTTGGATTGCTTCTCTTAAGATTTCAGAAAATGAATTTGAACACAATGTATGCATTCTTCTTCAGCTCGCTCCAGACTCTTACTGCTAGATATGTTACTAGATATGTTTCTACAGTTAGTGCTTATGACAATAGTGTGCTGGATTTCTAGTCCTATTAATGTACAATACATTTAACTACCAACTCCACCATATATCTTCCCACCTGATTGCAGACATTCTACTTATAAAACAAATATGGTGCAAGCTACTGCACAGTGTTTGATGGAGGGTACATTACGCTATTATTATCAGTCCCATCCCAGTTGTGTGCTCTAACTGAATAAAAGAATTGATTGTCTACAGACATCCATACATACCCTAATCTAGCCAATTGTTTTTATGGGAGAAATAATTTGTCTTTCACACAATTTTTTTTTCTGTTACATGTTCAAATGGAGTATGCCAATCTATATGATCCTAACAGCATCCACATGATGCTTCTGCTTCACAGATCAGTAATGTAACATGAGCAGATGTGGGCTCACAGGATTGGTAGACAGCGACTATGTATTGTCGAGCTGTTGAATCAACATTACTGTTCACCAGTACATATCTTTTAATCACAAATGGGTCTATACATGTTAATGTAAAGATAGCAACTGACAATGACCTCAAAGCTGTAATGGAAACTGGGAATGTATAATGAGATATGAAGGTGGGACTCATTCATATAGAGTTTGGGCAGCTGGACGGCAAACTGACATATATATCAAGGGGCAATTGATGGCTAAGTATGATACAGTCTGTCTTGGTAGGCTCTTCTTCGACAGCAGCAGTGTTAGTGGATCAATATTCTATGTGGTTGGTGTTGCTATGTTAAAATTAACAGATCGAGAGTCGTCATGGGATATATTCCTAAAGCAAAAAAGAAATACACTTGGTCTACTGGGAGTGGTATATGCTGCAGCGGAGTGAGAGTAGATCTGTAGTATTGTTTTGCTTAAGATAGTGGAAGCGCTGAGATGGAGATGTGTTGTTTGTGATTTTAGTTACTCATTCATTCTAAGAGCAACGAAAATTCATCACAATATGGTATACCTACTCCAACAGGTTTTTGCATGCAATAAATGTGGAATTCAAAGCATACAAGAAACAATAATTTCCAAACATCAGTCAGCATCATTTAAGTAAAGTGATGCTCCATGGTGGAGCACCACTATCAACAAATGTGCCATTAAAACTACAGTATTCCATGCCATATACCTGCATATAGATTCCCTCTTGATTTTGAAATGTAATTTGCTTGGGAAAGAAAAAAAGGATACCCAGTAATCTAGTGGTGCAGTGGAAGAGATGCGTGTAACTTAATCTCCAAACATCTCTCTGGGCTACGTGTGGTACCCCAATCTGTCATTAACAGTGTTCCATTAAAACTACACTCTTTACACTATATACATCCAATACTGATTTGTGAAATGCACTTCCATATTACCAGCATTTAGACAGGATCAAACTCAAAAAGTCAATTTGCATAGTTCTAAACCAGAGCTTAAAAATCACATTCTTTCTAGCAGAGGAAGATGTACACATTTCTTCCAAACATTACGTACTTGCACATATCCATTCTGATTATCCGAAACCATAAGCTAGTAGTCAACTATAGAAGGCCATTGTAATAGTACAGCCTGATAGTCCATTTCAGTGTCAACCATATCTGCTTTGAATGGATTTTTTTTTTTTTATATTCCCACTGAATCCATAACAATTTCTCCTAATATACACCATGCTTCTGATTATGGAATATGATCAACATCTCTAGAGTGCATAGATTCCCCCTTGTTAAAGTACTGACATATGACATCATCCTTCCATGTGACATATAGTGCACACTTTAAGAAACCAAGCACCTTCAAACACCAATTCCGATCATGTCTGCTGTGTAATGCTTTCTACTAAAGTAACATAACATATGGCTGTAGGCAGCACTCAAACTTTCTTTTTCACCCTACAATACACTCCAACACAGAATCTATTCGGTACTAGTTTAGTGGGGTGTACATGTCACAAAGCACTTGTTACCAGATCATACGGAACTCTGTAGCACAGATCTTAACAATAGTACTCTGCTGGGGGGGGGGGGGGGGGATGATGTTTTTTAACTTCATGGAAGACTGCATACACTGACAGAGCAGTGGTACTGTTTGTCAGTTCCATACTTTGACACTAAAAAATCACAATTCATCAATTCAGGTCAGGAGGTGTTTCGATAGGCTTCTTGCAGGGGCTCTCCCACAGCATAAGGTAGGTATGGGATAGGGACAGGACAGAGCTTGTAGGTGGATCCACCATGTGTTATGTCTGGGATAGGGTTCAAAGGTTAATTCACCACATGTTATGCCCAGGATAGGGTTCCGAGGTGGATCCACGACGCATTATGGCTTGGATAAAGTTTGAAGGTGAATCCATTCACATATACGGCAAAAAAGCACAATTGTGTTAAGTGTTAACAATTTTGCTAAATTTACAAGTGAATTTAGAATACATGGCCTGAAGTGAAATCATGATCATTGAGCATAAATGTTGTCATCTTAAGTCCTTAGGGTAGACTATATATAAATGGAGTGTCACTCAGTAACATAGTGGGTGTCTGGAGGTGTTTGGGAGAAATGTTAGTAGCTTAAACTGTATGTTTTGTATGATACTTTTTACCTGTGCAGAATGGAGATACCTCTGCAGTCATCTCTTGAATCAGCATCTTTATGCAGTTCAAGGGGTGGCGTGTGGGAGATGAGCTTAGCTTACCCTAAATATGTAACATATGAAGTGAGGCTGGAATCTTTCAAAGGATGGTCTTTAGCTATTAAACAAGTCTTGACAAACTAGGTGAATCTTGATTCTTTTATACTGGTGAAGGGGATGAAACCATGTTTTTCCATTATGGTAGATGGTTTAAATATTGGGATGAAACAAAAATCCCAAGGGTTGGACATGGTCTGTGGTTTTCCAAGTGCCTGTTTGTGCTTCTTGCAGAGGCAGGGAGGGGGGGGGGCAAGGATTTTGTGGATAATAGTTGTCAGAAGAGGGATGGAAAAATTACTGCAAAGCTTATGCCTAATATTAAAATTGCATCAGGTCTTATGAAAATGGTATCAGAATACTGTGTGACTGTGAGAGATTCTGACAATGGTCACCTGAGTAAAATCTGCTACGAGGAAGAAGTAGGAGAGCTATTTTTTCCCTGAAGATGTATTGCTACCTGTATTAAATGTGACATTCCCTTTCTTCTTGTGCCATGTGTCAGATACCTGTTTTAGCTACAGTTTTGATGAGAGCAATGATGTCATAAGAGATGCTGTTATTTTATGATATATTTTTTGTACTTTGTTAATACACATTGTGATGAATAAACCACTTTCGTTAAAACATGCTCTTTTCTTGTTTTTCCTGCATCAATCACACCTAGCTCTGCTCTGTTCCATGGGGTTAAAAATCATCATTTCACCTATCAGCAGAGTACTATTGTTAAGATCTGTGCTATGGAATTCCATATGATCAGTAACAAGTGCTCTGAGACATGTACACCTCACTAAGCTAGTAGTGACTAGATTCTATATTGGAGTATGTTGTAGGGTGAAAGAGAAAATATATATGAGTGCTGCCTACAGCCATGTGTAATGTTACTTTAGTGTAAAGCATTACACAGCAGATGTAATCTGAATTTGTGATTGAAGGTACTTGGCTTCTTAGTGTATGTACTATATGTTGGATAGAAGGATGATGTCATATGTCAGTACTTTAGTAGGGAGAAGTCTCGAGACATTGTATCATATTCCATAATCAGGAGCATGGTGCATATTAGGAGAAATTGGTACAGATTCAGTGAGTATATAAAAAAAATTCGTCTAAAGAAGAACTGGTTGACATTGAAATGGACCTGTACTATTGTAATAGCCTTCTATAGTTGACTACTGGCTTATGGATTCAGATAATCAGAATGGATATGTGCAAGTACATAATGTTTGGGAGAAACATTTACATCTTCCTCCACTAAAAAGAACATGGCTTTTAAGCACTCATTTATGACTATGGAAGTGAACTGTTTGAGTTTGGTCCTATCTAACAGCTAGTAATACAGAAGTACATTTCAAAAATCAGTATGGGATGCATATGGTGTGAAACAGTGTAGTTTTAATGGAACATTTGTTAATTATGGATGGGAATACCACACATAGCATTACTGTGAGTGCTGCCTACAGTCATGTGTAATGTTACTTTAGTGTAAAGCATTACACAGCAGATGTAATCGCCTGACAGGCGTTTGGAGATTAAGTTACACACATCTCATTGTACTACACTGCTGGATTAATGGGTATCCTTTTCTTCCCCTTCATAGGCAAATCACATATCAAAATCCAGAGGGGTATCTATATACAGGTATATGGCATGGAATACTATAGTTTTAATGCACATTTGTTGATGGTGTGGGGAGCACCACACAGCATCACTTTTCTTAAATAGCCCTGACAGATGTTTGGCAACTATGTTAGAGATATCTGATAACACTGAGTCGCATGATGGACTGTATTTTCATCATAAGCAGTTGACATGTGGAAAGCAAGATAGAGCCTATATGCATGTATATGGCATGGAAAACTCTGAATTTAATGGAACATTTGTTAATGTTGGGAGGGAGTACCATACACAGCATCACTGTACTTAAATAGCACTGACTGTCTTTTGGAAGCTATGTGACAGTATTTCACAAATAATTGTTTTTTGTATGATTTACATTTATTGCAAGCAAAAATCAGACATACCATCTTGCAATGAACTTTTGTTGATCTTAGAAAGACTGAGTGAGTGAATTGACAAATGGCACATCTTCATCTCAATGCTCCAATTGTCTTAAGCAAAACAATACCAAAGTTCTACTCTCACTCCACTGCAGTGAATACCACTTCCTACAGACCACATGTGTTTGCAGCCTTTTGTTGCTTTAGAAATACATCCTGTGATGTCTCTCAAGTTGTTAATTTTATTGTAGCAACACCAAGTGCAATGAGTATTGAAAGATAGAAATGAGTGTTTGGCGTTATTGGCCAGGAGGCCCCTTACGGGGCAGGTCCGGCCGCCTTGTTGGTGCAGGTCTTATTACATTCTATGCCACATTGGGTGACCTGCACACCGGATGGGGATGAAATGATGATGAAGACAACACAACACCGAGTTCCTGAGTGGAGAAAATACCCGACCCAGCCGGGAATCAAACACGGGCTCCTTAGGACGGCAGTCTATCATGCTGACCATTCAGTTTTTTTTTTTTTATCTCATTTGGTTCGGTTTTGTTTGTTGCGTTTTTTTGGCGTGGACGTCGCATGACAGCCATTGAAGTTCATCTCTGGTCCATTCACGCAGTTTTTTTTATTACATAGGGCGTCTAATGCTCTGACCAAACTGCTGAGCTTCCGTGCCAGCAACTTTCGGGGCAGATGCAGTGAGTATTGATCCACTAACACTGCTGCTGTCAAAGATGAGCCTACCGAGACAGACTGTATCATACTTAGCCGTCAATTGCCCCTTGATATATATGTCAGTTTGCCATCCAGCTTCCCTCACACTATTTGAATGAGTCCCCTCCTTCATATCTCCCTATACACTCCCAATTTTCACTATAACTTTGAGGTCATTGTTAGCTGCAGTCATGACATTATCATGCGTAGACCCATTGGTGATTACATGATATGTACTGGTGAACAGTAATGTCGATTCAACGGCTCAACATTACATAGTCTATGTATACCATTTCTGTGCGCCCACATTTGTTCATGTTACTTGACTGATCTGCAAAGCAGAAGCATCATGTGGATGCTGCTAGGATTGGATAGATTCATGCACTCCATTTGAATATGTGACAGAAAAAGTCTGTGGGAAAAATGACTTATTGGTGCAATGTATGCTCTGTAAAGCTTGTGACATATTTGTTTTATATGTAGAATGTTCACAGGCGATAGAGTTGTCTCCAAGCAGATGGGAAAATCTATGGTGGGGCTGGTAGTTGACCTGAATGTAACTAAATGTGTTGTACATTAGTAGGACTAAAAACCCAATACACTATCATCAGAAGCATTAATTGCAGTAAAATACTTAGCAGTATGTATCTGGAGTGAGCTGAAGATGAATGCATATGTCAGGTTCAGATTCATTTGCTGGAATCTTAAGGGAAGCAGTCCAAACTCTGAGGGCTGACAGGTCAAAAAGCTAAAGCAGAGGAACATGCATGGCTCAAATGATGGATTTTAAGGGGGTGTAATATACCAATTAAGAAGTGACAGTGTAGGAGGTGAGTAGCTGCAATTCATGTCAGCATGTTGCCTAGAGACAAGGGAAATACAATTCAGATCAAGGTGTAAGAGGCACTAAGATGACTGCTATTGCTGGAGGAAACATCAACATTGATTTGGTCTGACTTGTGGTTGTTGGTTAACTGGCTCACAGTGTATGAAAGTCAGATAACTGTATAGGTACTGGGTTTGCTTCTAAATAAATAACTACACTATTCATATGCATACTGTTCTAGATGGAATATAGTGTCATGGTCAGCCCAGTCCTGAAGAGTGTGGGGGAGGAAAAATGAACTGTGCAATGATTAATAGTTGAATCTTTCCCTATTCTTGCATTAGCTCTGAACTGTGCATGAAGGTGTGAGGCTGTTGGCCCGATGTAAATGATTGAGTGGATAATGTGTGTGTTGGAAGCTCTGCGATACTGTTGGAATTGTATTATGGAAGTATATCCCAATTGAAAAACTGGTGGTGTATTTCTTTTGAAACTCTATGCTGTCAATGAAGACTGTGATACCATTATGGCATTGCATATCTGTCATAGTGATCATTGAAATATGATCAAGGAGATTAGGACACATAGAGGGACATATTTACAGACAATCATTTGAGATCAATGAATTGCAGATGTATCAGATTTTCTATGTGTCCTCATATAGTAAACGTGCAGTAGTAATGCTTCCTTGGATGTTAAAAAACTATACCTGGTGTAGCAATCATAGAGGAGATTACAGTATATACAGAGGCATACAGACATTCATTTTTATTATATCAATATGCACATGACCAGAAAAGGAACAACAAAATTGATAATACTACTACGACACAGTCCACACCATGCAGTGGTTTGTGGAATATTTATTTAGATGTATGCTCTTGTTAGTAGCAGGGCTGCAATACTGGTACGTTATACCAATTTACAGAGGATTGAGGACCGGTGGCCATTGGAACTGAATGCAGATAAATGTAACTACTGAATCTAAAATAGTCAAAGAGATGTGCTAGTGTTCTATTACATCACTCTTTACAGATCACTAGAAGCAGTACCAATTGTGAAAAATATCAGGACATGGACATCTGAATGATAATGAATTTTCTCTGAACATTAGTGTGCTATTTTTTGTTGTTGTTGTGATAGCTTTGTACGTAGCCATTGACAGGTAGAGGGTTAGACAGCCTTCTAACTAATGGAACAGTGCTGTCGTAGTGTGGTGGGATTTCAAGAGGCAGGAGTTTGTGACTTGAATGGGGATATATATCGAAGACTGGGACATTTGTGTGAATGAATATGGGGTGGGGTGTAAGTGATACACTGACAGAAGGGATGGTGAGAGGTGATCTCTTTACCACTGTTTCTAATTGTTGTTGGCAAACATATTACTGCCCCCACATATGTCTCATGAAGTGACAAAATTAGCGGCTATGCCTCAATTAATTAACCAACTGATTGAGGGAGTATAAATATGTTCATGGACAGACAGTAATATGCTATACAAATACCTTAGGAATGAGATAAATAGAAACTGCAGGGCAGTCATGGTGATATGGCAGCAGGAAAAAAAATTGATGTGATATTTTTCTCGTTACGATAGCTTTCTACCTAGTCAGTGACAGGTGAGGGGCTAGACAGCTTTCTACCTATTGAAACAGAGCTGTTGGAATGTGAGGGAATTTTGAGAGATTTAGCCAGGGTCTGTGATGTGGTGTGGAACATTTACTTGTTAAAATCAGGTGGATTCAAATGCTATATATCTAAGACTGGAAAGTTCTTGAGAATATTGAGGGTAAGTGATACTCTGATACCGCTTGTCTTAAGTGTAGTGGGCAAACATATTACAGCCTCTGACATACATCTCGCGAAGTGACTGCAATGATAAAATTAAAGACTAATATGAAAGTTTTTACTGAGAGACAATCTGCAGCAGAAGTTCCATCTTTTGTTTTCTAAATAAATAAGAGACAACATTTTTCCGCCAGTTTCGTGTTCCTAGAAATGGATGGACTGGCATCGTAGTGTCTATTCCACTCACAAATAGAGTGAGGGAGAAGAAGACCGACTATATGCCTCCATCTGCTCTAATTTCTCGTAGCTTACCTCCGTGGTCCTTACGCGAAATGTATGTCGGCTACAGTACAATCCTCGTACAGTCAGCTTCAAGCGTCGGTTCTCTAAATTTTCTCGATAGTGTTCCTCAAAAAGAACATCACCTTCACTCCAGGGATTCCCTTTTGAGTTATCTTATGACAGGAACCAATACGAACACTTCTACAGTACTTTATTCTGAGGGAAACCAAGTTCTGCAGGCTCAGACGCATTTGAGTTGGGGTGGTCAGCAGATAGGTATTTTGATATTGTTCACTGGGTCAACCTTTCCAGCATATCTCGAAAACACATCTAAGGATGTTTAGTTTGCATGTGGGGGAGAATGAGAAGCATATTGTTCAACATCCTGGTATTTATCCCTGAGACATTTAAGTGGCCACTCTCCACCCCAAGGTGAATACACACATACAAAGAAATTTTAGGAAGCGTTTTCCAACAGGATAACACCAGAACAAAAATGATTAAATGAAGACATGTCCTTCAACACCAACAGCTCAGTACAGACTGAGCTTTTCCAGCCAATTTCCAGATGAGGGACAGGGGGGGGGGGGGTGAGGGGAAGGGAGGGGAGCGTAGTAGGATGTGGAGGGGTGGACATCACAGTTTTGAGCTCCTTCTGGTTGCAGTATTGTAAACTAGTCTCCCATCATTTTGCAGGTGAGGGAAAGCCTGATCAGTGGGTTCAGACGCATCGGGTGTTGCTCACATCCTTCAAGACCATCCACATAAAGAGCACAGGTGGGAAGACATGGAATGCCTTTGTCTGCATTTACCAGTCCTTCCCAGAAAACTGGATGAGGGCTACATCAAAACAAGTGCAAATACCCTGGGATGGGCATTTCTGACATAATTCAGAACCACCCATATACAGAACTCTGGAGGGAAGACAGGGAATGTCTTTGTCAGTGTTCACCAGTCTACCTCAGAAAACCAGTTGTGGGCTACATCACAGCCACGGTCAACGTCTGTGTGTTTGCTGAACAACTTTTCCAGATGAAACTTCCTGACAGATTAAAACTGTGTGCCGGACCGAGACTCGAACTCGGGACCTTTGCCTTTTGCAGGCAGGTGCTCTACCAGCTGAGCTACCCAAGCACGACTCACGACCTGTCCTCACATCTTCAGTTCGGCCAGTACCTCGTCTCCTCCTCATCGTGATTTGTGTTCTTAGCGCTCTCCAGAGGCAGTTTTGGGCTGCATCTGGCACGTAAATCACACAGTTTCCTTACGAAAATGGACAAGTATAAAACAGATGCATCACATCTTCAGTTCGGCCAGTACCTCGTCTCCTACCTTCCAAACTTCACAGAAGCTCTTCTGTGAACCTTACAGAACTAGCACTCCTGGAAGAAAGGATATTCCGGAGACGTGGCTTAGTCACAGCCTTTCTTCCAGGAGTGCTAGTTTTGCAAGGTTTGCAAAAGAGCTTCTGTGAAGTTTTGAAGGTAGGAGACGAGGTACTGGCAGAACTGAAGCTGTGAGGATGGGTCATGACTCGTACTTGGGTAGCTCAGTTGGTAGAGCACTTGCCCGCGAAAGGCAAAGGTCCTCATTTCGAGTCATGGTCCAGCACACAGTTTTAAGATTAAAACTGGAAGTTTCATATCAGCGCACAGTCTCGTACAGAGTGAAAATCTCATTCTGGATATTTTTCCAGACGCCTTCGAAACAAGTGCTTGGACAGGAAACGCATGATTCTCTGTCGGTCTTTCTAGGAAAGTCTTTGAAGCTGCCACCACAAGTTTTCTGGCTCAAACACCCTGAGGGATGGGTTTGTTCACAATGGAAGAGAGTTCTTCAGACAGAAAGCAGGAAGTATGTTGCTAAGTAAGCAGTCCTTCCAGGAAATGTTTTGATGCAACCGCTACAAGCCGACAGACTGCATCAAGTTAACTGATACGGCAGTCACAAGGCGCCGCTTCAGGTCTGTGGGCGAGGGAATAACGGCCCGCCTGAGCCCGTAGTGCGACCCAGCGGACTGCTGCGGCGAGTGATTGTGCTCCCACGCCCATCTCCCGCGACGCTCCAGGAGCAGTGCACTAACAATGTTTTCTAGCTTTGCGCTCATGGTTGCGAAGACATAAGTATCATTACGGACTCCATTTGCGGTGCGTGTTAGATCTTTATAAGTGATGTTTTTGGATCTTTACAGATGCGAATTTCTGCGATACGTTATTCCCGCCAATCTATAGCAGTGTAATTAGAGCAGGACACGATTGCTATCTGTAGCAGTGTAATTATGTGCGGTGAGTGTGTTATGAACCTGTTACAATGTTTTTAACTACCTTTTTTTTGGCGGTATGTATGATTTACCATCAAGAGTTTTGACAGATACGTTTAGCACGATCTGTAGCAATGCAATTATGTGCGGTGAGTGTTTTATGTTAATGCTGACGCCAATTTCGTGGCGGTATTTCAAGCGAGACTGGAGAAAAACTTTTTGACTTGTCGATAATTTTTTGAAAGTATTTTACAATACCTGCACCTCCTAAAATTAAATAAATAGAATGGTGAGCTTTCCTTTCACGTAAAAGAGATATAACCCTGCAAACTGAATTTTATAAACAATCAATATACTATTATTATATCCTCTTCATTGTAATTGACTTTGATTTCAATTTTATGTCATGAGACCCTTCCAGTCCGAAAGCTCACCACGGACAGAGAGTTTCCCGCCATTTTGCCAGGTGGGGGAGGGGAGGGGAGAGGAGGGGCTGAGCTTTTCCCTCCAATTTCCAAAACTATAATACTCAAAACGAAGAAAAACCACCCAGTGTCCTTTCAGTCCAACAGCTCTGCACAGACTGAGCTTGTCCCTGCCAGGTTACAACTGGGTAGGATGGGAAGGGGGGGGGGGGGGAGAATGGAGGAGGCAGTTGGAGAGGTGGAGGGGGAGGGGGAAGAGGAGTGAGGAAAACTTCTGGTGTCATCAGTGAGACACTGCTATATCTTCACCAGGCTGCAGGGGACAGGGGTGGGGTGGGTCCGCCATCTCGAATAATTTAAAATTGTGCTTGTTCTCCCTTTATCCCACTACTATAGCGCTCCCAGCATTCCTTCTTACTGCCCTTAATTATATAGTGAGCCCTTAGCTGTCCTCACATGGGATGTGTTTCTCATCATGAAGCACACCAGATATGTTCATTGTGGTTGTGATGTGTTCTGAAACGATCTGATATATCTTAGGGAACGCGCTCCTCATCGTGATTTGTGTTCTTAGCGCTCTCCAGAGGCAGTTTTGGGCTCCATCTGGCACGTAAATCACACAGTTTCCTTACGAAAATGGAGAAGTATAAAACAGATGCATTAACTCTGGTGGTGGTAAGTTCCTATGTAGTAAACCATTGCACGAAATTTTGAAGAGTATGCAGAGGTAAAAGTCCATAGCGTATACTTTCCGTATGGTCGATTTTAGTTGCCACAATGTTGAGAATGAGTTGTGGAGAAGATACCTAAATTTCATATAATATTTACTGTATAACAATATCTCATTTAATTTAAGTACCACATAGGTATTGTATGTAATATTGAGAAATATTCCGTCTTTCGCGACTGTAATAAAAGTTTTATATACACACGGCGCGTTTGGCTTTATTTTAAAGCACTTCCATCGGTGAAAGGTATGGCACATACACAATGGTATTCATGTTCTATTTCTTGTTTTTGTTCCACAGTCGCAGTTTTACCAATGGTATTGAAATATATCCCTCTTCTGCAACTGTAATAAGTGACTTATTTAGACATGACGCGTTTCTCTCTTTTGAAGCATCATAAGAAGACTGTATTTTGTGTCCTCCATTGCCAAGTCACCTTTCGTAGTTTTGTGTTGCGGTAGCACAATATTCAACGTTTGTGTTGGCTCATCAGTGTTTTAGCAAATAAATGCTGTTTGTGTGTGCCACACACAAAATTATATTTGACATAGCTCTGAGCACTTCACTGACAGACGGTATATTCAAGTCCTAATGTTTTTGTAAGTCCACAGTTTTGTTTAATGTATTTTGTCTACTTCCTTTTGATTGATTGAAGTGCTTTAAAATAAAGCCAAACGTTCCCAGTGTAAGTAAAACTTTTGTTACAGTCGCGAAAGGTGGAATATTTCTCAATATTACATACGACACTTATGTGGTACTTAAATTAAATGAAATATATAGATATCTTGTCCACATTTCTTTCTCAACATTGTGGCAACTAAAATCGACCATACGGAAAGTATACTCTATGGACTTTTACCTCTGCAAACTCTTCAAAATTTCGTGCAAAGGTTTACTATATTTAATGCTGCATAATAACTGCGTTCAACATGGAAACAAAATTAAGTCATTTATGGGGGGAAGGTATCAGTCAAGAAGATAGGTAAAAATCTAATTTTTGAGCCAAATAGTTTTTGTGGAATCGAATGATAAAGAGTGTCAAAGCAGTCGGAACACAATGTGTCTGCACAGGCGAGCAGTGCAGTGACAAAATCGCCCACAGCGCGGAATGCAGGGAGCACGTCTTTGTAGCAGCGAAAGGGTTAATGCGGCCGTGGTGGCTTTACTTCATGAACTGCGCGCTCCCCCCTACACGTAAGCTTGCGAACTATGCTATACTATGGCGCTGCTTCTATTGGCGCGTGCGTCGTGTGCAACTGGCAACGCAGCAATCTCCAGCGTCTGGGCGGGCATGCGCGAGCCGCCTAGATTAAAGAATTGAACTATAGTACAAGACAATTCATGCTGGACCCTAGCCGCGGCGGCAGCGCGCCGTGACGTGAGTTCACTGACTCATCTTACAATATAGTGGTAAACTGCACAAATATGCTAGGCACAAGGTCAGTTACTACTGGTGATAGTATAGCCACTTTAACGGATAAAGTGTCACAATTGTTAGCGGAAAATACTCAACAGAAGTTACGCCATGAGGAATTGGTGGTTCAGTTAGAACAGGGCTTAACAACTGACCGGTTTTGAGCGCGAGTACTCGCGTCTGCTCAGGCACGTGCTCGCGAGCAGGTGCAAGGTCGCGGAGTGGGGAGGGAGGAGAGGGAGGGGAAATGCGCGCGCACGTTTCAATGTGATCTCGCGTTCTTAGCAGATTTAACTAGCCATCTGAATGCTTTGAACATTTTACTACAAGGTAAAAATCTGCTAATTACTCATTTCATAGATCGAATACGAGCTTTTAAAATGAAATTGACACTTTGGGTGAGTCAGCTGGAAACAGGAAACCTAGCTCATTTTCCTAAATTATCATCCATGCAAGATGTTCACAAAGACTGTGAACGTTATTCACATAGTTTAGTTGATCGCCGGCCGAAGTGGCCGTGCGGTTAAAGGCGCTGCAGTCTGGAACCGCAAGACCGCTACGGTCGCAGGTTCGAATCCTGCCTCGGGCATGGATGTTTGTGATGTCCTTAGGTTAGTTAGGTTTAACTAGTTCTAAGTTCTAGGGGACTAATGACCTCAGCAGTTGAGTCCCATAGTGCTCAGAGCCATTTAGTTGATCAACGCTTTCAAGATCTGACAGCACTAGAGTGATTTTGATCTGTTCTCTCCATATTCAGCGAATATTTAAGAGATTCGTCCTGAGCTGCAGCAAGAAATTATTGACCTGCAGTGTGACAGAGAATACAGAGACAAATTTAAGAACAAGAAAAACATTTTGGAATTCTACAGACACTTCCCTCAGGATAGATTTCCTCGTTCGCACATACAGGCGGCTACAATAATATCAGTGTTCGGTTCCACGTATGTTTGTGAACAACTGTTCTCTGCAATGAAATGAAATGTCGTGTGGCTAGGGCCTCCCGTCGGGTAGACCGTTCGCCTGGTGCAGTGAAATGTAACAAGACGCACCTGAGAAACGCATTGTCTGATCGAAATTTAAACTGCACGCTGCGCCTAAAATGCACAAGAACAATTACTCCGAACATAGACGCAATTGTAAAGGGCAAAAAGTACAAGATAACCGAGAATCCCACACTTCAGTGACACCTTTTGTTGTGTAACAGTTCACAAATTAATGCGAATGTAGAGGCATACACTAAGCTAATAAAATTATGTGACATGTGTACATTCTCCTTTATTTGTTTCATTTGTCGCAGTAATAGTTCGTGAGTGATATCCCTGCAGGTAGCAGCGGATTTACATTGACTGGCGGCAGCTGTTGTGTGCCCCACATGACTTTCCCCACTCTCCGCTCTGGTCCGGTAGTGGGGGTAGCGTGCTCGCGCTGCTCCGTGCAGACGCAGACGCAGATGCACATGACTGAGTGCTAGACCCTCTGCTGGGGACGAAGTTCTAGCGCTTGCTGCGCTTCGCCTTCTTAAATGGTGTGGTGAGGATGAGAGATGACATGGTGGTTGTGGTTGTTACTTGACATTTGTGCTGGTGCGCTGCTCCGTGCTCGCGCCTTGCTGCTCACAGCTTGCCCCGCGAGCACGTATGTTGTGAAGCCCTGAGTTAGAATCTTTGCGGGCCGCGCGAGATTCGTAGCCGGATTCGAGTGCATTTAAGTCGTCGGTAGCAATGCCCCACTTTTCAGTAGATTCTTCAATAGCTAACCCCATCACAACCTTCTCCGGCAAAACAACAGAGGACGTCACGGTATTCATTAATGATGTGTTGGCTAATGCTAGAATGTGTAATTGGTTATATGAAATTACTCTGCAGATGGCCAATTTATGCCTTACGGGTAAAGCCAAGACATAAATGATGTATCATGACACACTGAGCAAGGCAAGTAAATTTGAGCAGCTAACGGAAGGTTTGCGTCAGAGATACCGCTAGCAAAATAGTGCCAGGTTTTTCAGGGAAAAGTTGAGTGGGTTGACACAGAAGGCAAATGAGACTGTAGAGACTTTCTCAGATAGAAACCGTAATATAAATGCGCAAACTTATGAGTTGACGTGAAATCCTGACACAGATAGCGTCATACTCAGGGGATCAGAAAAAGATCAGTCGATGTGTTTTTTACGAGGAATTCCTGAGGAGGATTTGGCTGCAGCACCGAGTATTGCCACGCATCAGCAGGAGATCAATATTGCTACCCTGGTGCGCACTGATAAGCGACTTTTTACTTCTGAAAAGAACTATTATCGTTCTGAGAATAAAGGGCATTTGAAGGCGCAATGCAATCAACCAAAATGTTACAAATGTGGGCATTTTGGTCACAAGGCAAACGTGTGTGGGAATAAGAAGCAAAGTGAAAGAAATGATCAACGGAAAACGTTAAACGTAAGATGGGGTGTTTCGTCCGTCGGAAAACATTCCCGGTAAACCAGAGTACCGCAGACACTAAGGTGGAGACGAATTGTTGTTTAATTGGTTTTGTAAACGATAAAGAATGTAAATTTCTAGTCGATACTGGTGCATATGTATCTGTTATTAGTCTAGACCTCGTGGGTAGGAGAAGACTAGGGACTCTACGATATAATTTACATGGAATGGGAAACAATGACTTGGTATCATTTGGGACAACCCGGCTCGTTTTTAGGACTGGACCTACATAACTTCGTGAGCACCTGGAAGTGTTGGCAACTGTGGGACAAGGATATTCTGCTGTTCTTGGACTTGATTTCCTGGATAATTATCATGCAAAAACTAATCTTCCACAGCGCACGGTTGAATTTAGCGGAAACTTGTTTCCAATGGGTCGAACAGCTGTGGATGTTTCAATGTCGCAACGTACACCGATTGCTAAGGTGACACCAACTGAACTGCGTACATGTACAATGAAGATGATTATGCATGACCTGCTGGTATAGGGAAGTTGGTTTGGGTATCTGTAGATGCCGATGTGCTACAGCAGAGACCATGTGTGGTTGAACCACTGCAGTACAATGAGCCATTTTATATGAAGAAGAGTTGCGCAAGTTGCCAACATTAATTGGAAACTCATGATCCCAGTAAGCTTGGATAACTTTGGGCCAGATGAAGTAAACCTCCCGAAAGGATTACATATAGCGAGTTTAGAAATACTTGAAGATGAGGATATCGAAGTGTCCACTGTGATCACAGCATCAAACAAACCGTCAATGCGTCTGTACTACGTAACAGGGTTCGTCACTTGAAAGATAGTGAACGAGAAGCCCTAGAAGCATTGTTGTTAGAATATTCGGACTTATTCGATTCAGATGGTCCACTACCAGCAACACCTATCACATAACACCGCATACTAACAGGCGGCAGTCCACCAGTTTATAAGAAAACATTCAGGATAGCGAAACATATACAGCCACTAGTAGACGAATTTATAGATCAGCAATTAATGAGGATATTATTGAGTACAGAGATAGCACTTGATTGGCAAATATTGTCCTAGTACCCAAAAATCAGTTGACGGCATCACAAAATATAGACTTTACTGTGATTATCGTCACTTGAACGCACGAACCACGACGGATGCATACCCAATACCGAGCAAAACGGGTACGTTAACCTACGAAAACGTAAATATTTCTCAACGCTTGATCTTAGAAGTGGTTATCACCAGCTAGAAGTGTTTCCTGAAGACAGACCGAAAACTACTTCCGCGGCAAACTCAGGTCATTACCAACATCGAAGGGTTTCGTTTGAACTGAACAACGCTCGAGCTACCTTCCAAAGACTATTAGAAGTTATACTTCGCGGATTGAAACCGAAAATCTTTGTGGTATAACTTGACGGTATAGTCGTCTATTCAAAAACTATAGCAGATCATGTTAAACGTCTGGATGAAGTGTTTAGTAGATTGAGGGCAGCACACCTTACACTAAGAGTGGAGAAATACCATTTATCTCAGGCATCTTGCTGTTGTGACTGATCCTTCCTTATTGACACAGTGGTGACTGGAACTGACAAACTGCAATGTAAACGACGAGATTAGTTGCAATTTCCGCGTGGAATGACCTCTCTGGACTCAAACGTAAAGTGATACGCCTATGTCACACCGTTAAAGGAAAGAACTCAGATTTTTCAATCAAACTGACAAAATATCAACTGAATCTGTCAGCATATTTATATGTCATCCAGGAAGTAACTCGGCGGTCATACCATTGCCAGACATAATCTACGTTGACATAAAAGTTTTCTGAGTATTGTACGGCGTCATGTTGTTTAAAATTATAGCTGGGGAAAACCAACGTCTCTGCAACGAATACAGCGGCCTTCTTCTGGGTCTACTGGTGCCTTTTAGCTATACAGTGTCACTTATATTTTGTCATTACTGTCCACTGTGCATAACATGGCGTCATAATTTAAAAGGATAGTTGATTACATTGATCTCTTAAAGAAGGGGACATAACTTTATATTAATATGTTACTGCCGGGGAGGGAGTGCGTATCTCCCGCTGTCTATTGGCCTTTCATTATGTGCAGTGACTTGTGGTCAGTGGTGAATGGGAAGTTGCCTCCGGTTTACCAACTGATGGACGCCGTTGCATGGTTGCAGTTACTCGTCAGTAATGCTCGCACCTCATGTTGACAGTACAGCCTGTTGGGCTCTGACGGCTGGCAACCAGGATGTTGCAAGCCTGCGTCCATCCTCTCTCTTCACGTTTATAGGATGTTAAAGTATTTCGATGGCCTGTCTGATCCATCATTTTATCATACCCGGTTGCATGGCCAGTATACAGGCTTCGTTGGATTTTATTTCTTTTCCGCAGTCTTGGTGATCTTCTGCCACTGCAGATTTCTCGTGTTGCCCTAGACAAATATAGTGCTCACGTAAACAGGAGCCAAATTCTCTTTCGCCGTTGTCCACCAATCACGGCACATAATTCAAGAGCCAATAGACAATTGAGGAGACACACTCCCTCCACTGCAATAGTCTATTAAAATAAACTTCTCTCTCTTTCTCCCTTAAGAGACCAATGTAATAAACTGTCCTATTAAATTACGACTGTGCGTCGTGTGCAGTGAACAGTAACGACAAAATATAAGTGACACTACATAGCTAAAAGGCACCAGTAGACCTAAAGAAGGCCTCTGTAACCATAGTTAAAACATTAGTTTTCTCCTGAAATAGTTTTATACCTTTAACGCGGTACCATACCCAGAAAACATTTATGTCAACTGACTCCTCTGTCCGCGGAAGCTTATGCAATTACATATTCTGCGTTGTTGCCAAGATTCAGTTATACAACGTGCAGGAAGAATGCGTTTCACCAGCCAATGTGAAGTCTGGCGCGGAAGTGAGCACATCTTGTATGTGAAAGACGCAGCGAATGAGGGCCTGAATACCAAAAGTACACTGATCAGCCAGAACATTATGACCACCGACCTACTTCTCTAGGCGATAGCAGCATCACCTGACGAGGAATGACTATCAGACAGACCCACACATGGTGCAAGTAGTAGCAGTGAGCATGTTGTCCACGTGTAGAATGGGGAAGGCGTGCGATCTATCTGAGTTTCACCGAGGGCAGATTGTGATGGTCCAGAGGCTCAGCACGGGGATTTCGGAAACTGCACGACTTGTCGGGTGTTCGAGGAGTGGTGCGGTGTCTTCAGCATGTGGCGAAACCAAGGTGAAACCACATCCAGATGTCGTGGGGTTGGGCAGCCACCCCCCATGTCGGACGTCATAGGCTGTGCAGACCGAGGACAGGCTAAAAACTGTGATGGAAATAACACCAGACTTTAATGCTGGGCAGAGTACAAGTATGTCTGAACACACAGTGCACCAAACACACCTAACGAAGGGCCTCTGCAGCCCACAGCCCGTGCATATGCCAATGTTAACACCATGACATCAGCAGTTATAACTGAAATGGTCACATGACCGTCGGCACTGGACGTTGGGTCAGTAGCAGAGCGTTGCACGCTTTTATGAATTCCAATACTTTCTTCATCGTGCTGGTGGGAGAGCGCGAATCCGTCGCCTTCCGGGGGAACTGCTCCTTGGCACATGTACTACAGGATGCAGACAAGTTGGCGGTGGCTCCACTATGCTCTGGGAACATTCGTGTGGGCATCCATGAGTCCAGTGGAGCTCGTGCAACGCACCATGGCGGCCAAGCAGTATCACACACTGTTTGCAGACCACGTAGACCACGTAATGACAATCATGTTTTCCATCGGCAGTGCCATTTTTAAACAAGATAATGCGCCATGCCACAAGGCCAGGAGTCTGATGGGGTGGTTCGAGGAACACAGAGACGAGTTCCAATTAATGTGCTGGTCCCCAGCTCGCCAGATCTGAATCCAATCGAACACGCCTGGTATGTGACTGAACACTGCATCAGATTTCATCGCCCCCTCCCCGGTATTTACGGGAATTAGGTGAGTTGTGTGTGCAGATGTGGTCCCAACTCCCTCCAGCGACCTACCGAGGCCTCATTGCTTCCATTCTACGACGCGTCGCCGCTGTTATCTGTGCCAGAGGTGTACATATCGACTATTAGATAGATGGCCATAATGTTCTGGCTGATCGTTGTATGACGTCAATTGTTTTATCCGCGTTTCTGAACTGCAACGTAGTTACTAATAATACACAGATGCTCCGACTGTAGATTAAACATCATAAGTCAGCAACTGTCAAAGTTATTTCTGTTTTTCTGTCTTAAGTACTTGAAAACTAAAAAACTAATTCGCAAACGCGATCCACGTGTCTGGAGCGTCCCAAGTGGTTATACTGCGTACGTTATGAGAAAGTAAAACATCTTTTGATCGTTACAGACTATGAAAATAAAATCAAAATTTCCCTTAAGAAAGCTGTCATTGGCATCGTCACCGAAATTGAGGAATACTAATGAAAGGACAGCTGAGTTTTCATTGCAAAACATGAACATCCAAGGAGAAACATCGTAAGCTACAATTAACGGGACGTTCCAAACCAGGAATTAGCTGGAAAGTGAACTCAAAAAACTGTAATTGACACTAGCGAGTATGCACAGTGTTAGTTCGATTCGAGCTGTTGCTAACGTGAAACGAGAAGCAGTTGTCGTCGGGACAAGGAATAAGGAATGAAAAATGCTGACAGTAATTTTTAGAAGAAGTCATCCTTAAACAAAACAGACATTAAGCTTAAAAATACAGAAAGAATGACAAGTATCTACTTATAATGGTTACAGTACAGCCATTTCTGGTGTTTTATCAGTAAAAACGAAAGCTTTCCAACTTGCATCATGCTTAAAACAGAGAGATACCTAGATAACAATACGTTTACCATGCTGAGCGTTGTGCTAATTTTCTGCACAGTGCTTCACAGTGGGTGCACGGTGTTATGAACTGAGTTCCTGATGGTATCATTTATGAACGACGCCTCTATCCTGCCACAATACTCAGAGAATTATCGGGGTGTAATATGACGGCACAGATGGGAAGCCAATTCTAGTACTTGCAGAGACTATCACTACATCGGATTGTAGCTCAGACTTATTTTCTGCTCGTGAAGGAGTTGTTCAGCAGTGGGTGAGTAGCATCCACACACTGGTACCCCACACAAAACCCAGACCCACAGTGTGCCACTTAACCACAGTGAAATGCCATATGCTCGCGTCTTTCTGACAACGTCTTTTATTTCTGTTTTCTTCTTGCGCAGTAGACTGTCACCTCGTTTTGGAAACGACAAACAATTGGTGCAGTCTACCACACTATAATTCACACCCACTTCCTTCCCGCCCACCCACAACAACCAGCGTGATGCTTTCTTTCTCAAAACATGACATTGGATCCAGTTTCATACCTACCTTATTGACTTCTTTTAATCAGCTTTCTTGAGTGGTCATTCTGCTGTTACTCTGAAGATGAACACCTAAGGTAATTACTAGTATTTTATTGTAGCCAACATCCAATGTCCCCATTCTTCCAGCTGCACCATTCAAAATGCAGTGAAAATGAGCGGCATATATGCGCTTATGTCTGATAAACAATATTATAGCAGTAACTGGCAAAGTGTGGCGAACTCCATCATTCAACTGACGGTTACGAACTTAAGTGTTTCATAGCATTCCTTTAGCTGATTTCGTTACCGTCGTTTTCAGTTAAAATAGAGGAAGAGGAAAAACATCTGGTTTTAAACATATGTTTGTAGTGCGATCTGAATGTATGGCTGCAGTTGCAGCAGTACACAGCTAGTGAGATGTCGTGGAGAATGCGAACATTCTCTCATTGCTTTATTACAGGCTAAGGCAGAAATTAGCTGTAATAATTATTTATTTTGTGTTTAAGTTACAGCCCTTTTCAAGGATGTTTTGCTCATCATCAGGCGTTTGTGCATATTGAAGATTGCTACTTAAGGAAGAGTTATCTTAGCTCGGCACTGTTTTGTTCACTGATCGCCGCTGGAGTGGCTATTGGAGTATTGGAGGGGAAGCGTTGCCAGTGAGTGGCCAGATTTCGACTGCCAGCGGTGCCTTCTGCCGGCGTGGATCTGTGTCTCGTCGTTTGTCGTGATTGAAATCTCTGCCTGCGCCTGTTGCGGATAATCATTCTTCAGTTGTGATGCGATGTCGTGTAATACACTTTTTATAAGTCAGTTATTCACTTACATTTTTGGCATCCCACGCTCCATCTGCATCTATGGTACATTGGATCAGTGGTTTATGACATTACACTACTTCACCGCTTAATCTGACACTGCTTCGGACGTAATTATTCCACACAGTCGTGGTCCTTGACCTTAGCCAGCATACAACAATGTCTTAACAAAAAAGGGGGTTTTCGGCTGGGCGAAAACGTTAATTTTCCAGCGATCTATTGCTAATTACACTCGAATTATTCAGGCATCAAAATTCCAAACAAATATCTAGTGAGCTACAGTAATCCAGCTCCAGTCCTGAAAGTTCGTCGCTCTCCCTGGGTTGCCAAACACTTTTCAGACGACATTTTATATAGAACTGTTTTTTAGACAATACATGTAATGAGACTTTAATGGCACGATTTCGCAGTTATTGTCTTGTGTTGCGGCTTTAACATGTTAAATACTTGTGACTCAAAGTGAAACGTCTATTGATTCAAATAACTAATGGGCAGTATATTTCACAACAATGCAAACAATACTGCAGGAAATTGATTGCTTAAATAACTGTAACATATAGAACCTGTGTAATGACTGTTATTTCATTTGCGTAGGAGATGGTAATTTGCCTAAGCAGTTATCTACTGAATTAATATATTTATCATTAGAATTAATTCTGTGTCTGCATAATACTAATGAGGTTGGTGTTTTGCGTATTGGACTGAGCAGATTGATTGGTGTTTCCCCTCTAATCTCAAGGGTTTTTAGTTCCCTTCTCTACTTGTTCTTGATGGAAATGTGTGGAAGTGTAGTAGTGAAGGTGTTCATAGTCACTCAACAGTGTATAGCTTGTGGAGCATGATGTTAAAGCCAGAGCCTCATAAGAACTGCTTGCCATTAGAAGGGAAGACAACACCACGTTATCTTTATTTAAGTAGTCAACACTAGATTAAGTGCACCAACACTAATGCCATTTGAAGCCAGTGGTCAGCATGATGCCGCCTCATTCTCCAAGCAAACATATGACTCTGATTTTAGAATGGTCACCGTCATCTATAGTAGGGGGGCAAGGCTGATATGAGTGCATTTTGTTAGTGAGGGTTGCCTAGATTAAGGGGCAAGTACACACTCAGGGGTAAAACTATTGTTCTCATTTGCTTGACAGATCCTTAACCTATTTTCTGCTAAGTGGATTATGATCCCCTGTGGATAATCTGTCCTTCTGAGATACCTCCTCCCACCTGTACCCCCCCCCTCCTCTCAACCCTCAGGAAACCTACAAGCCTCCCCCTCAGCCGGCCGCGGTGGTCTCGCGGTTCTAGGCGCGCAGTCCGGAACCGTGCGACTGCTACGGTCGCAGGTTCGAATCCTGCCTCGGGCATGGATGTGTGTGATGTCCTTAGGTTAGTTAGGTTTAAGTAGTTCTAAGTTCTAGGGGACTGATGACCACAGCAGTTGAGTCGCATAGTGCTCAGAGCCATTTTGAACCTCCCCCTCTCCCTCACCGATACAGATACACTTTCAGGCCTGAGTTATTCGAAAATTCCCCTCCGACTCTACGAATTTGATTGACTGATTAATTAAATTGATAAATTAATTAACCCTCCCCCTCTGGTAAATCCCTCAACCCTCCCCTCCCTTCACCCCCTACTTGGAAATTGGCGGCTCTGTGCTGGAGAGGAAGGATCTCATGACAGGAAATTCAGTTATCTAGCAGAGGGTATATTGCTTATTTATAAAAATTCAGTTTGCAGGGGTAGCATCTCTCTTGCTCATCATTCTCTGCTGTTTGGGAAGATGTATGTCTTCTAAAATACATCGAAAAGAAGTAATTAAATCGATCGCTTTTTTAAAAAATTCCGATCGCACAAGGAATATCGTCATGAAACGGTCATCACACGAAATTACACCATCACACATCACTTAAACATATGTGAAAAACTTTGTCGTGTCTCGCCACCCCTGCACACGCTGCCCGGAGTCTGGGTGCACCTGGGACCCCACGAAACCATGTGTCCATCTGTCGCCGCGCCACACACTGGTGTCCAAGAGGTGTCTGCTCGGGCCTGTGACTGACGGACTGGATGTCGCGATAATGCCCAAAGAAAAGCATCGGGTGGTGATAAACCTTTGATACTTGATATCCGAGAAATTCCTGTCGAACCACGTGCTTCATCTCTTTCTCCACCTGTAGTGTGCCACTGCCAGGCCTGTGAGCACCGTCGTTCACGGTCGGATCGAACTGCGAACAAAGCAGCGTTTACCTGGTAAACCCCTGCACAATATCATGCACGCAAGAACTCCTTCCAGAGCAAGTGCTTGACTGAAAATCGATTCAGAAATACTGCTGAAGCCAATAAATAATTAATTTTCGGTCATATGAGCATGATATAAGGTAGGTACGATAGCTCACCACTCCTAGTCGCAGTCAGTCTCTGGAAGAAGAAGTACCATGAAGCATCACCAGCAGTCGAGATCCTCATCTGCCTCTCCATAGCATAAGAAGCGTAAAAGTAAGTACTCATTACATGTCATTGCTACTGTTACTACATCTAGCAAGTCCTCCTCCTCTTCTTATTTGTCAAATTCCCTTTCTTTGTTCAACTCTATGTCATTTTCTGTGGATTCTTATTGTTTCTTCTTCTTCTTCTTTTTTCAACAGCCTCTGGGGTGTTTGAACCAGCAGCAGCCACCATCAGCTCGGCGGGACTTGCAGCGAACTCTGACCTGTCAGGATCAGCACTGGTAGCAGCACCGAGCAATCCTGTAACACCTCTGACCAGCATGCTGGAGCAGAATAACGAGCTGTTATTATCCATCCAGTCACTGATTTAGACACCCAGTGAGCCCCAACTCTCAGAAGAACTGTTCTGGGGTCCCTACACCACATGGTGTTGGTCAGTAGAGATCTCTGACATATGCACTATTTCAGAACATTCCGGTGTTACTGTAAGGACAGAGTGTTGATGTGGTGGATGAGAAGCTGCCGATTCCTCCCAGTGCTCTACTGCTTTTCACTTCAACTTATAATGTAACAGCTAGTGGTTCAAAGTCGTTAAATATTGGTACAGAAGCATCAGTGGACAGTGACTAGAGTGTTGTGTCAGAGATTGAAAATACATCGAGAAGTGTTGGAGTGCAGCTTATGGAACTGGAATGGGATGAACTGTGTCGTGCAGAACATTACATCAACCAACAGATGACTTCCTTGTACTCTCCATCTGCGGACATTTACTGTGCCGGTCTGACGCTTTCTGTAACATCGTTGTAAGGTGGTATGACACTGCTATTGGTAAAAAAAATGGGGTCGCTACATTTTCAACTACCTAGTTTCAACTACTTTTCAAGGCCATCGAACCACCCAGTTCCCATATCTGAAATACATGCCCATAGATCATTGTATATAGGAAACGGCTTAGGATTTTTGGTATGTTAGTGATCAAGACAGGTAGATATTCTCGTACAAAATCTTTATTAACTTTTACATATACATTTACACACAAAAAACAACTCTTTCCTTATTTTTGTTAGGTGTGTTTTTAATAATGTCCAATTTAATGTTTAGCGTATAACTTAAATCCACATCTGAATCATCTGTTTCTTATTTGACAAATACAGAGAAAGTATATTCTAGAATTCTAATACATATCTAATTTTCTTCCTGTAAAATACATGTTTTATGCCTTTAACTATTAGTTCAGCTCATTCCTGCAGTTCACCCACGGACTTGTGATTTTACATATAAATTTGTTATATATCTTTACTCTACAGTTGGAGCTTAACCACGTTAGACAGTCTATTCCGGCTATCTTATCGTTGTCCAGAATCACATTGCTGTTTCCCTGGTGATCTCCTTCCATTCAGAAGTCGTGGGTTGATATTAAGTAGTTGCACATCTCCATTTTGTTAAAAATTCCGGCAAAGAAATCGGTGTGTCCAAATCCAAACGGTAATAATCGTCCACACTTAGCTACAGGCAGCTCTTCCATCAGAATATCCATTCCAACATTAGGTAATTCCATTTTATATGGCATAATCTCAGGATTTTTATATTTACTTGAAATAGTTTCCAGTGCTTCCTTGCCGATTTTTTTCCCGTATACCCCTTGCTGTCACACTGTCGTTCCCGTGTAGGACAAAAAGCAGCTTCACCTTGACGCCATGTCTTTCAGTGACGAAATTAGAGAATTTGCTACATAGATAATATTTAAATGAACCACACATGCACAGACAGAGGTATGCAGAAAACAGAGCAAACGCACTTCAATTGTAGAACATATGGCTGGAGATGATTGGATGCATTCGACTACAGTGCTATATTGCGCCGTCAGACCAGAAAAATAGTGCATTTGCGCTAGGTGTTGGTAACTGTACTACATCTACTAGCAAGTTTAGAATGCGGATGAAGAAGTGATGTCATTCTCGTATGGATAGGAGTGATATAAAATCAATAAAATTACGAAAAATGACGGTAAATACGTATAAAGTGAGGGAAAATTCGCCGAAATGCGGGGATACTGAGGGAGTACTTGCATGTTTTCCGCTTTGTGCAGGACAATTCTTGTACATGGGAACAAGTATGCGACAGCAAGAGGAATACGGGGAAACGTTGACATGGGAGCACTGGGAATAAGGGAAACAGCCATTCTCCGTCGACAGCGATAAGACGTTTGGAATACAAAGCTTAACGTGGATGACAGACAAATGTAGAGTAATAAATTTATATATGTCGGATCACAAGCCCAGATGTGACCCCAAAGTTCTCGGTAATTTCATTATAAATTTTTATGAAATGTCCTTAGCTAAAGAGCGTTGTATTATGGGCTGTGGTAACTGTAGTATACAGCTACAGAATGGATCGTGTGTCTGACCCTGTGAAGAACTGTTTAGGTGGTTTAATCCCTAACAAACAGTATTTTCAATGTGCTTCTCTGTACTCTCCACCAATCACAATCTTGCGGCGTCAGCTAACAAACAGTTGCTGTATGGCAACATTCTACTTCATGGCTGTTGAGGTAATAGTGATACATGCGAGTTGACTGCTGTCTTTTATGCTTTCCTGGAAAAGAGAGCCATCTGACTCTAAACTTACATGGATCTGCGATAAAGGACCCATCTATTTCTGTTGTTCTCACAGGGTGGATCTGTTGTGTGGTATAACCTGTGATCGACTCTGTTAACGCCGTAAAGTCAAGCGCCGTCACGCCAGTCGGAAACGAGGGAGCAGAGGCGACTGTGAAGAAGACGTCAGGCAATTGCAAGTTGATCGACCCCTCTCCAGGACGATAACGCGACGGCAGCGGCCTCTATGCGAAGAGCACATAAGCGCCATACCGACTGATCGCGGCCCAGTTCTACCACAGCATCAAGATTAGGCACTTCAAGACCAGCGACTTAGGAGTTGTATATACTGAAAAACATGGTTTATTTTGTCTGTCGCCTTTTACTTGCGACACATCTGTCTAAAACAAAGCTAAGTATTGTCATGTACTCTTTGTAATAAAACTGATTAATGCGATTTGCTTGAATTGTTGTCTAGCAAACCGAGATGTGTATGACTTACAGCG
Organism: Schistocerca serialis cubense; assembly: GCF_023864345.2. NCBI lineage: Eukaryota > Metazoa > Arthropoda > Insecta > Orthoptera > Acrididae > Schistocerca > Schistocerca serialis. The sequence goes on from NC_064640.1 coordinate 390,957,534, forward strand.
TTAATAGCAAACCTCTCCAAAACACAGTCATCAGAAGAAAAATGTTCAAAAGTGTGTGAATTCCTAAGGGACCAAACTGCTGAGGCCATCAGTCCCTAGCCTTACACACTACTTAAACTAACGTAAACTAACTTATGCTAAGAACAACACTCACACCCATGCCCGAGGGAGGACTCGAACCTCCGGCAGGAGGGGCCGCTCAATCCGTGACATGGCACCTCAAAGCACGCGGCCACTCTGCGCGGCAGTCATCAGAAGACTTACAACTCATGTGTGATGAAACATGTCCATTGATAGAAAACTTGTTTCGGTAACCTCCTCTAGACGAATGGAGATGTATGCAAAGTAGCCCATTTCTCTGCCACATTTTGGACGTAAATCGAGCCTTCAGTTTCATATAGGTACGCCACGGCTGTTACTATACTTTTCATGTTCGTCCTATCCTAAATGCATGCAAGTGGATCATCGGGGATAGGGCAAGTCCTAGGATTTTTTAGTAGGTTGGAGTACAAGAAGCGCAGATATTTTCGCAAAAAATCAAGCAGCACATGGGTATGTCAGCAACATAATCATATGCATATGGAAAACTGTGGAAAAAATATGGAAGATGACATCAAATCTATAAAATTCGAGGAAAACCTGGTATAATCACGAAAAATTGATGTGATATACGCAAAAAGTGAGGCAAGTACAATGAAATATGTTAAATCGCGAAAACCTAGTAAAATTACGGAAACTGACTGAGAATATATAAAATTAGAGACAATTACCATGAAAAGAGTATTGGGCAAAATCAATAAAATTGCGTGTTCTGGAGGAGGAGAGTAGACTGACGCTACGTATACAAACATTAATAGTGGAGATAGGAGGCATTGTAGAGAAGTGATGTCAAGGCGAAACGGCAATATTATTTCGCACATGAGCAACATCAGACCATGACTTCTGTGTGCAAGAGAAAGGTTAACAGGGGTGGTGGTAAACTGCGGTAAGACTGTTACATCTCCTCAGGCTACTGACCGTAGTGTTTATTTCCTTGTAAGATGTCACTGTTCCTTTGTATGCATTTTCGGCTGTCGATGATCATTCTATAGGCTATTGTGAACATATCACAAATTCAAATGGTTCAAATGGCTCTGAGCACTATAGGACTTAACATCTGAGGTCATCAGTCCCCTAGAGCTTAGAACTACTTAAACCTAACTAACCTAAGGACATCACACACACCAATGCCCGAGGTAGGATTCGAGCCTGCGACAGCAGCAGTCGCGCGGTTCCGGACTGAAGCGCCTACAACCGCTCGGCCACCACGGCCGGCTATATCACAAATTCCGAACCGTAATCGGCATGAACTTCGTAAACAGCAGGTATCATGCACCCCTGGAAACCTATGTAGTGTCTGTGTTACAAAGAATCGATTTTTTCTTTGGTGCGCAAGGTAATAGTTTTATCACTTTACAGTTTGCCACCATAGTTTATCATTGAGAAACTTGCATGGAGAATGTACATCACGCGCTGAGGATATAGTTCTTACATTGGAATACTAACAGCGTTGCATTCCGCACGACTGATGGGTCGGAAGCTGCACTGCCCTTGCATTAATGTTTTAGGTGCAGAAACGTGTAGCCTTAAGAATGCATGTTTTTATGTTCTCTCACAGCAATACCTTCTTGTTACTGATCCCAAACACTAGAACAATACTTCTGAATTGATAGCGCAGTTGTTTTACGTAAAATGCTCCAAACTACATCCGTCTGGACCTCCATAATGCATGAACCACACGTTTCTTCTTCATAGCCATCTGTTATATCACCACAACGCTCTCATATCAATTAGGCACTGATAACGGGTGCTAGCCTCCTCGACATGTGCGCATCTGGAGAGAACTTGTGCACTTGGATGGGTGCAGTGAGCAAGATTGGTGTGGAACAGTGTCCGCTGAATGGCAGTTACGGACTCGGCTCACTCTGTTCCTTCACGAGACAAGGAATGAAGCAGTCCAGTTCTGGTCAGCTGCAAATTAAATCGGCGATTATCCTAAGAATGCGAGAATGCTCTGTGACTCCAATACTTATAGGGAAAGATCGTAAATTATGCCCTATGATCAAGGTACTAGAAATATGTAGATCGCTGTCTTGTATACTTCGGTGAGTGTGTGTGTGTGTGTGTGTGTGTGTGTGTGTGTGAGTGAGTGTGACATCCGAAAGTAGTGGAAGGGTGGTTTACCGCATTATGAGCTCCTTACACAAATAGCATTCAGGGCTGGAAAGAAAGCCAATGTGCACACGTTATGTCTTCTGGGAAATCTCATGCGAGATGTGGAGGCAGCCTTAGATGTGGCTACAGAATGTGCAGGGTACAGTCATCTGCATGTTGTGGCTCACGTCGGCACCAACAACGCCTGTCACATGGATTCTCAGTTCGTACGGGTGGCTGGCAGAGGTAGTGAAGACTGCTGGCCTCATGCGTGGGGTGCCAGCTGTGCTCACAATTCGCAGCAGTGTTCCCTGAGTTGAACAGCGTCCTTTGGTTTGGGGCCAAGGGGAGGGTATCAGCTAAACGCTTCATCAACTCTGTGACAGTCTTGGCTACAGATTCCTAGACCTGAGTTATCGAGAGTAGTGGAACAACAGGGATGTCAGAATTTTTTTTAGTGTGGGTTGCCTACATCAGGGGCAGGTATGCACTCAGGGGGAAATCTATTGATCTCCTTTGATTGACAGGTACTAAACTTATTGTTCTGCTAAAAGGATCCTTCCTTTTGATTGACAGGTCCTTAACCTATTGTTCCCAGAACCCCTCCCACTCCCCTTCCTACTCAGGAAACCTCCAACCCACCCCCTCCCCTTGCTGCTACAGGTACACTTTCAGGCCGGAGTTATTGGAATAGCCCCTCTCGCTCTTATCAGTTTGATTGACTACTTAATTAAACTGATCAATTAATTAACCTCTCCTCCTCTGGTAAACCCCCTCCCCTCCCACACTCCCACCCAAATATTGGCAGGAAAAAGACTCAGTTGATCGGTCATTTGGAGGGAATTCGGTTGTAGTGTGTGGAAGATTGTTTAAGCAATTTAGACAAAGTCTACAATATTATTTATTATTTATGGAAATGTATGGAATATAGCTTATTTGTTTAGTTACAGAATTTGTCTGGAAATCGATTGCTGTGTATGGAATATTGTTTAAGCAATTTAGCCAATGTGTGCAATATTGTTTATTTAAACAATTTAGGGAATTCAAGGCAGTGTATGGAATATGTGGAAATTGGTGGCTCATTGTTGGAGAAGAAGGATCTCATAACAGGAAATTGAAGGGTATAATTGTTTATTTATAAAAAAATCAGTTTGTTGGGGTTGGATTTCTCTTGCTCATCATTCTCTACTGTTTGGAAACATGTGGGTCTTGTAAGAAGTAATTACATGGGCAAACATGTTGCATAACCTAATGTTAGACACTGTACTCTGGGTGTTTTAACCTAATGTTCGGCCCTTTGTCAGCACTTAACCTATTGTTCTGTTAAGTGGTTTTCCATGTCACTGTACCGACTTTGATACCAAATGAAGTTATTGATGTCCTCCCACCACTTTCTGGTACACTTTTCCAATTTCACATGCTTTGAACGCCATTTGTGGCGCATTCTTCTTTGTCACCCACCCCCTAAAACTATTGTACTGCTTTTTACATAAAAATTATGCAAATTAACCTAGTTTTCTGTTCTCTGCTCTTCTGCTCCATGTCACCCGCTCAAACACACCCTCCTCTTAACTATTGTACCGCTAACATTACATTGACATAAAAAATTTTAGAAAATGTTCAAATGTGTGTGAAATCTTATGGGACTTAATTGCTAAGGTCATCAGTCCCTAAGCTTACACACTACTTAACCTAAATTATTCTAAGGACAAACACACACACCCATGCCCGAGGCAAGACTCGGACCTCCACCGGGACCAGCCGCACAGTCCATGACTGCAGCACCTGAGACCGCTTGACTAATCCCGTGCGGCTAAATGTTAAACGTTCTCAACACTAAAATCCGTCATCATGTCTGTGCATGCTCGCGAAAGCACCATTAACCATAAAATAATTTTTGTTGTTTGGAAAGAGAGCACTGTCTAAGCACAGACGGGGGGAAATCAGAACAATTCTTCAAACAGAATTCGAAGCACCATCTTACAGAAGAGAAAAATAGCGGGAATTTTCGTTATCCTACAGCTACTGGTCTGTAGATGTCCTATTGCCACAGTGGTGGATGAGTGACAGCATCCATCAATATATCACCACATACCGTTCCAATGTAGTAAACATACAATTCGTATCCTGTGCGACACAAAACCGCCCCTTTTACATAATTCGTATAGCTATCGATCGTCAGACACTAGTACATATACCACGAAGACAAACAGCATAAGCACATGCACCGTAAATACTCCTCCCTGAACGAGACATTTCCCATGAGGTCAGGTGGTCATCCACTCGCGACGCTTGACCAGAATTAGAAGAAACTGATATTTCCACTCGTGAATACCGATGTTAGCGATATAAAAGATTCCAAGTCATCCGTATAATTTATAAAGTCAACTAAGGTGTTTCTCACGTCTAGAGAACCAGCAAACGTGTCTTCCGCCAGTCTTTCACCTGCTAGATGCACACACCACAATCGATGTTCCCTCAACTAAATAAAGGCGCGAAATGTGCAGAAGCAGTCAAGTGGACAATTTGCGTCGGAGGGAATAATGGTCCAGTGCAACATACGTCCATCTCGAATCTTCTCAAATTTACACGCTATCACGAAAGCTGTCCAACACATACTAAACATTAGTTCGCTATCCGGTCGTCTAGAGGACGACAAGGTTAAGTCAGCTCATTCCTACACCCCTACGGGCCTCTCCATTCGGACAGCTCCTGCAGTTAATAGGAAACGTGAATCATTCCTGCCGCAGGCCACCACCGGCGCGCCACGCAACCCTAGACAGAATCATCCTAGGAAATCAGTAACAAACATATTTGATTGCTATACTTACAATTAAATGTTATGATGCAGTCTCAACTGAACGTCATTTTACAATGAGCAAAGTATCAGAAATACACCCTGCTGGCGGCTGTGGCTCTGGAAATAGAAATATCGGTACCATTCTTATGACCTGACATACTCTTCCCCTCGCTATCATAATATTCTACGTCAAACCCATACCTTCCTTACGACTGGAGATAGTCATTTCCTTTGCACATGTCGGAACACAAACACATACTTCATAAGCCTGATGCTCAAGGTGAACCTATCACGCATCCCATACTACTAAGTATAAAACTTCGCTAATAAATGATTCCTGACGATACGAAATAATACTGAGAGAAAATCAGCGATGGGTGGACAGGCCTCATAAGTTTTTCTCGCAAGTGCTACAACTGTGTCTTAGGTTGTTTTGGGGGAGGAGACCAGACAGCGAGGTCATCAGTGTCATCGGATTAGGCAAGGATGGGGAAGGAAATCGGTCGTGCCCTTCCAAAGGAAGTATCCTGGCATTTGCCTGGAGCCATTTAGGGAAATCACGGAAAACCTAAATCACGATTGCCGGACGCGGGATTGAACCGTCGTCCTCCTGAATGCGAGTCCAGTGTGTTAGCCACTGCGCCACCTCACTTTGCGTGTCTTAAGAAGAGAGGCATAATCGTCTTACAAACCACCAGAGCCAGATGAGAAAAAAAACTCGATTGCAACAACTACTGTATGTTACTGCCACAAGAGGTCTTGGTTCTACAGGTGAACCCAAGTATCAATGTTAAAAGCTATACTGGCTTTATAAATCGAAGTATGGCATTGACTCAGGATAATGAGTTTTTTCTAGACAAATACCGCGACACTTAATATAGTTGGTGATCGCAGGAGCGTATATTATCAGACCAGCAGTGCGGTTACACGTCACCATCAGTGCACTCTCATAATAAAATTACCGAATTTGGAAGTGATTCGGCTAAGGAGCGTGGTATGAAACTGGTATTTGTAACACCCTCATGCGCCCGTAGATATTTTCCAGTATTTGTAATGCATTCTGTCTCGATGCCTTGTCAGAGATTCTGCTGTATATCCACTGAGTTACAGGCGATGGTTGATTGAGAAGGATCACAAACAATAGTAGGTCGCGTGCTGATTGATGTAGCAAGAAATGTACACTAGCTTTTCAGATCTCTAGTGCTACACTTTCGGTAGAAATGATGTCTGTGATTTGGAATCAAGTCTTTCCATTAAACCACATTCTGCGTTGTATCTGATGGAGAAGGCCTTTAATACTTACAGCCACAAGTGAATCATATTTCTAGCCTCTCATATCCCAAAACGAGGCACCTTTTTCGAACCTATCTGCTACAGTAAAATTCCATTGTGGTTTTTGGTAGTCCCTAAGCATCTTGCAACTGGCCCTCAAACTCTGTGCTACCATCCCTGCAGCTTTGCTCATATGGTCATTCCAATGTAAGTCAGAACTGAGTAGGATTCGAAGAAAGCTATATCTAACACCTTCTGTAACCCATGTAGGAACAGGCTAAGCTGAGTTACCGCGACAGGACTATGTCTGCCAACTGTGCATGATGTGTAACGTCAGCGCCAAATCAAGACTACTCCTGCAACACGTGGTAGTATAAAAGACAGTATGGGAACTGGGTGGAAGGATGTGGATTTTGCTTCTCCAAACTACAAACAGGTACTAAAGATACGCATCTCTCAGCGTCCATTCAAGTCTATCGCCCCAACTTTCTATCATCGTTATTCTGTACTGTCCAACAGAGAAAAATTACGAATTATAAAAGCTCCACTAACTTCATCTGATAGAGAACTCGATAAGATTTTTACCGCATCTCTCTCCTCCCATATATCGAAAACAAATACTGCATGCATGCCGGCGTCGAACACATGTGACGATCCTATTAAATATACATGTATTGATCTACTGCACTCGACTGATAGGTCGGAAACTCAAGCGATCTAACATTGTAGCCCGTTTTAAGTGCAGAACCATTTAGCCTTAGGAGTGTGTGTGTGTTTATGTTCTCTTACCAATACCCTCCTGATACTGATCCCAGACACTAGAACACTATTATAAAATTGATAGCATAGTTGATTTACGTAAAATGCCTGGAACTCCATCCGTCTGGAACTCCATCATGCATAAAAATCACCCATTTCTTGTTCTTCTTAACCGTTTGCTATCACATCACAACACTTTCAAATCTGTTACTATACACCGATAAGGGGTGCTAACATCCTCGACATGAACGCATCTGGAGAAATCTTGTGCACTTGGACAGGTGAGGGCTCTGCAAGGACAATTCATTCACGAGACGTGGAATGTAGCGGTCTACTTCTGGTCAGCTGCAGATTAATTCGGTAATGGTGCTGCAGGCCGGGCTGGTCAGAGACAGTGTGAGGGGTTCTTTCTGTCTGTAATTTTATCGTAAGACTGCGAGAATGCTCTGTGACCCCCATCCACATAGAGATAGATCGTAAATTATGCACTATGGTCGAGGTGCTAGAAATATGTAGAGCGCTCTCTGGTACTCTTTGATGATGTATGTATTTGAGAATTAACAATGAATGGACGTGCTGCAGAGTCATCTATCTAAATTCGTAATGATACTCGCAAAGTAGAGAAGGGGCGATTTAGCTATGATACTGAAATTGGAAAACATGCTGTCACATCATTTGCCAGTGATGAAATTACTGTAAAATTGCTAAAATTGTTCGCGCTATCAACTGTGATGCTTGCTATTACAGTACATCGAGGGTGTCTTTTCCATCCCAACTGTTTACTGGCTCGCTGTTGGTTACCACATAATGACTGACTGACATCACATGTTTGAGATGGAGAAAGAGTTTTGGTGGAGGGGCAGCACAGTGATCGCATACATGACTTCAATATGAGGAATCAGTCGAAACGGAATGCAGAGGCATCAGATATTCCAGCGCTGTGACAGATAAGTTTAAATGTAGAGGTTGTCAATCACCTTCAGACTGCAGTTTGGCAACACTCCACAACAACGTAAAACTCTACCAGTTTCCTTATTTTGTAACTGTGTTTTACTTAAAATCATCCAGTGTGTGTGGTGTGTTATGGTAACAGCAGTAACAATATGATTAGCACCATGCGACATCTGGTTTCCTGCGAGAGGCAATGGATCAGAACGTGTTAATGTCAAGTTAGAACCTAAAACAAACCTCGAAGTCATGACATAAAAAACAAAATGTATAGCAGTGTACAAAGCGTGTTACAGCAAAAAAAAAAAAAAAAAAAAAAAAAACAACAATGTTTCAAGCAACGACACAGGGTCACAGGGAGTTCTCTTGCAACTTACAACACAATCTGTGGGATACGGTCATCCCCATACAGTACAGGTGTTGAAACTTTAAACTGGTGAACAGTGGATCAATAAATGTATATGGGAGGAGAGAGATGCGGTAAAAATCTTATCGAGTTCTCGATCAGATGAAGCTAGTGGAGCTTTTATAATTCGTAATTTTTCTCTGTTGGACAGTACAGAATAACGATGATAGAATGTTAGGGTGATAGATGTGAATGGGCCCTGAAGGACACAGAGCTGTAGTACCTGTTTGTATGAAACTTCCTGGCAGATTAAAACTGTGTGCCCGACCGAGACTCGAACTCGGGACCTTTGCCTTTCGCGGGCAAGTGCTCTACCAACTGAGCTACCGAAGCACGACTCACGTCCGGTACTCACAGCTTTAATTCTGCCAGTACCTCGTCTCCTACCTTCCAAACTTTACAGAAGCTCTCCTGCGAACCTTGCAGAACTAGCACTCCTGAAAGAAAGGATATTGCGGAGACATGGGTTAGCCACAGCCTGGGGGATGTTTCCAGAATGAGATTTTCACTCTGTTTGTAGTTTGTAGTTTGGAGAAGCATCACAGTGCAATACCAAAATCCACGTCCTTCCACCTAGTTCCCATATTGTATTTTATACTACCTCGTGTAGCAGGTGTACGCTTCATATAGCACTGACCTTACATACCATGCACAGTTGGCGGACACAGTCCTGTCACGGTAACTCAGCTTAACCTCTTCCTACATGGATTGCAGAAGGTGGTAGATATAGCTTTCTCCAACTCCTACTCAGTTCTGACTTACATTGGAATGACCACATGCAAGAAGCTGCAGGGATGGTAGCACAGTGTTTGAGGGGCAGTTGCAAATGCTTCAAGCATTTGGCTTATGAAGTATGTGTTTGTGTTCCGACATGTGCAAAGGAAATGACTATCTCCAGTCACAAGGAAGGTATGGATTTGACGTAGAATACTGTGATAGCAAAGGGAAGAGAATGTCAGGTCATAATAATAGTACCGATATTTCTATTTCCAGAGCCACAGCCGTCAGCAGGGTGTATTTCTGATACTTTGCTCATTGTAAAATGACGTTCAGTTGAGACTGCTATCATAACATTTAATTGTAAGTATAGCAATCAAATATGTTTGTTACTGATTTCCTAGGATGATTCTGTCTAGGGTTGCGTGGCGCGCCGGTGGTGGCCTGCGGCAGGAATGATTCACGTTTCCTATTAACTGCAGGAGCTGTCCGAATGGAGAGGCCCGTAGGGGTGTAGGAATGTAGCTGACTTAACCTGGTCGTCCTCTAGACGACCGGATAGCGAACTAATGTTTAGTATGTGTTGGACAGCTTTCATGATAGCGTGTAAATTTGAGAAGATTCGAGATGGACGTATGTTGCACTGGACCATTATTCCCTCCCAAGTAAATTGTCCGCTTGACTGCTTCTGCACATTTCGCACCTTTATTTAGTTGAGGGAAGATCGATTGTGGTGTGTGCATCTAGCAGGTGAAAGACAGGTGGAAGACACGTTTGCTGGTTATCTAGACATGAGAAACACCTTAGCTGACTTTATAAATTATACGGATGACTTGGAATCTTTTATATCACTAACATTGTTATTCGCGAGTGGAAATATCAGTTTCTTCTATTTTTTCGAGTTTTCATGTAAACGTCATCGCAGACGGGATAAGTTTCTAGTTACTCAATGGTTTTCAGCATGCTCCACCTCGTTAAAGTTTCGGGTTTTTAGAGAAATAATTTCCAGTCTATATCTTCGGAATTATGTTGCGTGAGCGGTATTGCTACGCAAGTGATATTGCTATGAGTTTGATATCGAGATGTATCGTGAAAGTGCTTTGGTACTCTGACAAACCATGCGAAATTACATATGTTCTTGTAATCCCAGAGTCTGGAGATGGGTGTACAAGCAAGTAAGCAGGTTGGGAGCACAAATAGTAACGTCTTTGTGCCGAAGGGAACCGATCAAGCCTTTATACAAGTGTGAGGGTGAATTCGGTCCATTGAGGGTGTTCTGATCCCGCTTTTGGAGTGGATGAGCGCCCTACTTCATGGGAAATATCTAGTGCAGGGGGGAGTATACCTATGGAGCATGTGCTTATGCTGTCTGTCTTCGCAGTAGATGTACTAGTGTGTGGCGGTCGATAACTATACAAATGATGTAAAAGGGGCGATTTTGTATGGCGCAGGATACTTATTGTATGTTTACTACACCGACATGGCATGCGGTGATATATTGCTGGGTTGGAGATCGGTTTTACGCTCTAATATTCAAGCTCCCATCCTCAATGGGAGAGCAATGTAATTGAGTAAGAGTCTTTCCGTATTTGACGATCTGTAGGCCACTTGCAGTGTTTAACTGTCCGTGCAGTATGATGATCTGTACAAAATGGGTTTTTCCACTGAAAGTCTCATCTACAGAAAGAAAAAGAAAGGCGGACAGTGCTCCCACACTGGCGGTATCAGTAATTTGGCGGTTAAGTTCAATAAGAGCCAATCACAATGCTCCATTCATTCACAAGACATCCATTGTGCCAGGACGTAGGAGCATCTACAAACTGATCTGAACAAGATGGATGCAAGGTATCTATGGAAAGTTCTGAGAAAGCAAGAGTTCAAAGACAAGATCAAGCAGACCATCCATCTCTGGTGAGGACGCTGTCATTCATCTGCCACTGTGGCATTAGGACATCTCCAGAACAGTAGCTGTAGAATAAGAAAAATTCCTGTCATATTTCTCTTCTATAAGACGGCGCTTCGAATTCTGTTTGCATAATTGTTCTGATTACCCCCCATCTGTACTTAGACAGTACTCTCTTTACAAACAACAAGAATGCTTTTATGATTAACGGTGTTCTCATAGCATGCACAGGTATGATGAAGGCTTTTAGCAGCGAGAATGTTTAACGTTTCTGAGAAGTGTGTTGACCACAGAACGAACATTTCACAGCAATGCATCAGCCACACTGGGCAGGTAAGTATGCTAGTACGGCTAGACACACCTTGCATGTCCCTTTAGGATCGCTAGGAACAATTCAGACTGTGTTATTCTGGGAAGCATTGCAACAGATTTCTTTAGCATGTCTAGAGGGGGGACTTGGCTGCTACTTTCATAGATATGTGACGTCAGTATAGCACTGAGAACCATTTAGCTTCTATGCAAACATTTCACAATACTGGATCTGCACAGCAGCTATGCTCATCACACCAGCAACGGTGCCTAGGTGAACACTGGAATGTCTCAGGTGCCAAGTATGCAAGGGATGCCGCCACCTCATGCTAGAGGGACACGAACAGACACCTGTGCATGGCTTGGCAGCTGATGGCAGCATTGACACTTCGCAGGGGCCTCCAGAGAAATCCCAGCCCACAAACCGAATATTTTATAAATAACCGATTTATCCTTTAATTTCCTGTTATGAGCTCCTTCCTCTCCACCTAAGAGCCACCAATTTCCACATATTCCATACACTGCCTTGAATTCCCTAAATTGTTTAAATAAACAATATTCCACATATTGGCTCAATTGTTTAAACAATATTCCATACACAGCAATCGATTTACAGACAAATTCTTTAACTAAATTAATAAACTATATTCCATACACTGCCATAAATAATTAAATAATATTCTAAACATTGTCTAAAGTGTTTAAACAATATTCCACACAATACAACCGAATTCCCTCCAAATGACTGATCAACTGAGTCTTTTTCCTGCCAATTTCTGGGAGGGAGGGTGAGAGGGGAGGGGGTTTACCAGAGGGGGAGAGGATCATTAACTGATCAATTTAATTAAGTAGTCAACCAAATGATAAGAATGAGAGAGGCTATTCCAATAACTCAGACGTGAAAGTGTACCTGTAGCAGCAAGGTGAGGGGGTGGGTTGGAGGTTTCCTGAGGGGGGCAGAGGGGTGGGAGGGAGTGGGAGAACAATAGGTTATGGACCTGTCGATCAAAAGGAAGGATCCTTTTAACAGAACAATAGGTGAAGTACCTGTCAATCAAAGGAGAACTATAGGTTAAATACCTGTCAGTCAAAGGAGAACAATAGGTTTGCCGCTGAATGCATACCTGCCCCTGATGTAGGCAACCCGCACTAACAAATTGTGCTGACACCCCTGTTGTTCCACTACTATCGGGTGGGGATTTGTGGGGTTCTCCGAGAAATAACAGGGGTGCACTACACAAAGGAAGCAGCTACTCGGGTAGGAGAGTACTTGCAGAGTGCATATGCTTTTTTTTTTTAGGCTAGGCAGTAGTTCGAGGTGCTCCAATGAACACTCACCAGTCGATTTGTGGCAAGGGAAGTCATACGGCGTTCAGAATAAATGCACTTTGATTGTTATAATTTTATCAGTAATCTGTTGAAGTATTCGAAATAAAGTTCCTGAATTTTCTTCCCTTGAGAAAAGTTCTCGCTCTCAAATTATTCTTTGGACTGAGTGGGACCCAAAGTGGAATGCTCTGAGATATTTAACGTGCTGTGGTACGTTTATCGGAAAGACTGATTAGAGGCCATAGGAGGGGGAGTGTTCATTGCTCTTGACAAAAACATTGTCTCTAGTGAGCTCGAGGTTGTGTGTAACAGTTCAGTTATCTGGACACATGTAACAGGTGTAGGGGAAACTAAGTTAATTGTTGGATGTTTTTTCCGGCCACTGCTGTGACGGTTCTAGAGTCATTCAAAGACAGTCTCGGCGCGTAAATACGCTGAGCATGCAATACTAGTTGGAAGCAACTTGAACCTACTGAGTATAGAATGGGACTTCAATGGATTCATTGCAGGGGGTACAGACAGACAGTCATTCAAAATACTTTGAAACACGTTTTCTGATAACTCTCTTGAGCACCTAGGTCGGCAGCCTACACGCAGTGGAAGTATCTTAAACGTTTAACCTACAAACAGGCTACACCTTATTGACAATGTCAGTGTAGAAACAGGGATTAGCGATCGTGATATCATTATATCAATGATGACTACAAAAGTTAATAAATCAGTTAGGAAGGCTATGAGAGTTTTTGTGCTACATAGATCAGATAAGCAGTAATTAGCATCTCACTTAGACAGTGAACTGGCATCGCTTAGTTCCAGTAGGATGGACGTAGAGGAATTATGGCAAAGTTTAAGCAAATTGTAAATCGTGGTCTGGAGAGTTATGTGCCTGGTAAGTGGATAAAGATGGAAAAGATCCACCATGGTTTAATAACGAAATTCGGAGGATACTGAAGAAGCAGAGGCTGATGCACGCTCGGTTCGAAAGGGAATGCACAAATGACGACATGCGAAGGATATTAGGGATTCGTGCGTCTATGAAACGATCTATGCGTGAAGCATACTACAACTTCCATCGTCACACCCTAGCAAAAGACCTGGCAGAGAACCGGAGGAAATCCTGGTCTTATGTAAAATAGCCAAGAGTGTCTAAGGCTTCCATTCTGCCCCTTCTTGACCAATGTGGTGTGGCAGATGAAGATAATGAAAACGAAAGCCGAAGTTCCAGAAATATTTCACACTGGAGAATCATACAAACATACCGTCATTTGACCATCAGACAGACTCCCGTGTGCACACCATTACTAATAAGCATCCGTGGCATAGAGAACTAACTGAAAGATTTGAAAGTAAATAAATCACCTGGTCCCGATGGGATCCCATTTCGATTTTACAAAGGGTAACCTATGGCATTGGCTCCTTACCTAGCCTGCGTTTATTGTGAATCTCCCGTCCAGCACAAAGACCCAAGCGCCTGGATAACGGCGCAGGTGACTGCAGTATATAAGAAGACCCTAACTTCGATTTGCTGCAGAATCCTTGAACATAATCTCAGTTCGAATATAATAAACCTTTTATAGGCTGAGAAGCTTATGTGCACGAATCAGCATGGTTTTAGAAAGCATCGCTCATGCGAACCCAGCTTGCCTTTTTCTCACATGATATACTGAGAACTATGGATGAAGGGCAACAGACAGATTGCATATTTCTAGATTTCCTGAAAGCATTTGACATAGTGCCCCATTGTAGACTGTTAACCAAGCTCCCAGCATATGGAATAAGTTCACAGATATGTCGGTGCCCCGAAGACTTCTTAAATAATAGAATCCAGTAAGTTGTCCTCGACAGCGAGTGCTCATCAGAGACAAGGGTATCGTCAGGAGTGCCCCAGGGAAGTGTGTAGGACCGTTGTTGTTCTCTATATACATAAATGATTTGGCAGACAGGGTGGGCAGCAATCTGCAGTTGTTTGCTGATGATGCCATGGTGTATGGTGAGACGTCGAAGTTTAGTGTCAGTAGGAAAATACAAGACGACGTAGACGAAATTTGCAGTTGGTGCGATGAGTGGCAGCTAGCCCTAAATGTGGAAAAATGTAGGTTAATGTGGATGAGTAGGGAGATCAAACCTGAAATGTTCGGATACAGTATTGTTACTGCCCTACTTGACACAGTCAAGTCGTTCAACTATGTGGGCATGAACCATGGACCTTGCCATACCGTAGGTGAAACCACAACGGAGGGGTATCTGTTGAGAGGCCAGACAAACGTGTGGTTCCTGAAGAGGGGCAGCAGCCTTTTCAGTAGTTGCAGGGGCAACAGTCTGGATGATTGACTGATCTGGCCCTGTAACACTAACCAAAACGATCTTGCTGTTGTGGTACTGCGAACGGCTGAAAGCAAGGGGAAACTACAGTCGTAATTTTTCCCGAGGGCATGCAGCTTTACTGTATGATTAAATGATGATGGCGTCCTCTTGGGTAAAATATTCCGGAGGTAAAATAGTCCCACATTCGGATCTCCGGGTGGGGACTACTCAAGAGGACGTCGTTATTAAGATAAAAAAAACTGGCGTTGTACGGATCGGAGCGAGGAATGTCAGATCCCTTAATCGGGCAGGTAGGTTAGAAAATTGAAAAAGGGAAATGGATAGGTTAAAGTTAGATATAGTGGGAATTAGTGAAGTTCGGTGGCAGGAGGAACAAGACTTTTGGTCAGGTGAATACAGGGTTATAAATACAAAATAAAATAGGGGTAATGCAGGAGTAGGTTTAATAATGAATAAAAAAATAGGAGTGCGGGTAAGCTACTACAAACAGCATAGTGAACGCATAATTGTGGCCAAGATAGATACGAAGCCCATGCCTACCACAGTAGTACAAGTTTATATGCCGACTAGCTCCGCAGATGACGAAGAGATTGATGAAATGTATGATGAGATAAAATAAATTATTCAGGTAGTGAAGGGGGACGAAAATTTAATAGTCATGGGTGACTGGAATTCGACAGTAGAAAAAGGGAGAGAAGGAAACGTAGTAGGTGAATATGGATTGGGGCTAAGAAATGAAAGAGGAAGCCGCCTGGTAGAATTCTGCACAGAGCATAACTTAATCATAGCTAACACTTGGTTCAAGAATCATGAAAGAACGTTGTATACATGGAAGAACCCTGGAGATACTAAAAGGTTTCAGATAGATTATATAATGGTAAGACAGAGATTTAGGAACCAGATTTTAAATTGTAAGACATTTCCAGGGGCAGATGTGGACTCTGACCATAATCTATTGGTTATGAACTGTGGATTAAAACTGAAGAAACTGCAAAAAGGTGGGAATTTAAGGAGATGGGACCTGGATAAACTGAAAGAACCAGAGGTTGTACAGAGTTTCAGGGAGAGCATAAGGGAACAATTGACAGGAATGGGGGAAAGAAATACGGTAGAAGAAGAATGGCTAGCTTTGAGGAATGAAATAGTGAAGGCAGCAGAGTATCAAGTAGGTAAAAAGACGAGGGCGAGTAGAAATCCTTGGGTAACAGAAGAGATACTGAATGTAATTGATGAGAGGAGAAAATACAAAAATGCAGTGAGTGAAGCAGGCAAAAAGGAATACAAACGTCTCAAAAATGAGATCGACAGGAAGTGCAAAATGGCTAAGCAGGGATGGCTTGAGGACAAATGTAAGGATGTAGAGGCTTATCTCACTAGGGGTAAGATAGATACTGCGTACAGGAAAATTAAAGAGACTTTTGGAGAAAAGAGAACCACTTGTATGAATATCAAGAGCTCAGATGGAAACCCAGTTCTAAGCAAAGAAGGGAAAGCAGAAAGGTGGAAGGAGTATATAGAGGGTCTATACAAGGGCGATGTACTTGAGGACAATATTATGGAAATGGAAGAGGATGTAGATGAAGATCAAATAGGAGAGATGATACTGCGTGAAGAGTTTGACAGAGCACTGAAAGACCTAAGTCGAAACAAGGCCCCGGGAGTAGACAACATTCCATTAGAACTACTGACAGCCTTGGGAGAGCCAGGCCTAACAAAACTCTACCATCTGGTGAGCAAGCTGTATGAGACACACGAAATTCCTCAGACTTCAAGAAGAATATAGTAATTCCAATGGCAAAGAAAGCTGGTGTTGACAGATGTGAAAATTACCGAACTATCAGTTTAATAAGTCACAACTGCAAAATACTAACGCGAATTCTTTACAGACGAATGGAAAAACTGGTAGAAGCTGACCTCGGGGAAGATCAGTTTGGATTCCGTAGAAATGTTGGAACACGTGAGGCAATACTGACCCTACGACTTATCTTAGAAGAAAGATTAAGGAAAAGAAAACCTACGTTTGTAGCATTTGTAGACTTAGAGAAAGCTTTTGACAATGTTGACTGGAATACTCTCTTTCAAATTCTGAAGGTGGCAGGGGTAAAATACAGGGAGCGAAAGGCTATTCACGATTTGTACAGAAACCATTGTGGTTGGGAAGGGAGTGAGACAGGGTTGTAGCCTCTCCCCGATGCTACTCAATCTGTATATTGAGCAAGCAGTAAAGGAAACAAAAGAAAAGTTCTGAGTAGGTATTAAAATCCATGGAGAAGAAATAAAAACTTCAAGGTTTGCCCGATGACATTGTAATTCTGTCAGAGACAGCAAAGGACTTGGAAGAGCAGTTGAACGGAATGGACAGTGTCTTGAAAGGAGGGTATAAAATGAACATCAACAAAAGCAAAACGAGGATAATGGAATGTAGTCGAATTAAATCCGGTGATGCTGAGGGAATTACATTAGGAAATGAGACACTTAAAGTAGTAAAGGAGTTTTGCTATTTGGGGAGCAAAATAACTGATGATGGTCGAAGTAGAGAGGATATAAAATGTAGACTGGCAATAGCAAGGAAAGCGTTTCTGAAGAAGAGAAATTTGCTAACATCGAGTATTGATTTAAGCGTCAGGAAGTCGTTCCTGAAAGTATTTGTATGGAGTGTAGCCATGTATGGAAGTGAAACATGGACGATAAATACTTTAGACAAGAAGAGAATAGAAGCTTTCGAAATGTGGTGCTACAGAAGAATGCTGAAGATTAGATGGGTAGATCACATAACTAATGAGGAGGTATTGAACAGAATTGGGGAGAAGAGGAGTTTGTGGCACAACTTGACTAGAATAAGGGATCGGTTGGTAGGACACGTTCTGAGGCATCAAGGGATCACCAATTTGGTACTGGAGGGCAGCGTGGAGGGTAAAAATCGTAGAGGGACACCAAGAGATGAATACACTAAGCAGATTCAGAAGGGTGTAGGCTGCAGTAGGTACTGGGAGATGAAGAAGCTTGCACAGGATAGAGTATCATGGAGAGCTGCATCAAACCAGTCTCAGGACTAAAGACCACAACAACAGCAAAAATGTTGCATTGCAATATGAGATGGAATGAGCATGTGAGAGCTGTGGTAGGGAAGGCGAATGGTCGACTTCACTTTATTCGGAGAATTTTAGGAAAGAGTGGTTCACCTGTAAAGGAAACCGCATATAGGACGCTGCTGCGACCTATTCTTGAGTATTGCTCAAGTGTTTGGGATCCATACCAGCTTAGTTTTCGCACTGGCCTTACACATCGCACACAATTGGCCAAGCTATGACAAAATGTCCCCATTTCTTACAGGTGGTCAAAACATTGTCCTGTTGCATTAACTCAGCTCACCCTGTTTCTCTATGGATTGCGGAAGGTGGTAGATGAAGTGCTCCCCGACTTCTGCTCAGTTCTGACCTAAATTGGGATTATCACTTGGACGATGCTGCAGGGAGGCCAGGGCAGAGACTGAGGAGCACATACAAGACGCAGAGGGACTGTCTAAAGCCACGTTCGAGCTTTGCTGTAGCAGAGAGGTTCGAAAAAGGTGACTCTTTTAGGGATATGAAAGTAGCACGAATATGATTCACTAGTGGCTGTAACCATTAAAAGATGTCTCCATAGGAGACAAGTATGTGGTTGAATGGATAGACTTGATCCCAAATCGCAGACAACTTTTCTGTCAGAAAGAGTAATGCTATCAGCGAGTCTTGTGTTTGCCTGTAGAACCACGACTGCTTTTTATGCATGGTGACGGTAGCTCAGTTGCTTTGATCGTGTTTTTAATAGAATGGTCCTTACGCGAAATGTATGGTGCCGGCTGCAGAAGCCTTCTGTGGTCAGGTTCAAATGTCGGTTCTCAATAGTGTTCCTCGAAAAGAACATCGTTTCCCCTCCACGGATTCCCAGCTGAGCTACCTGTTAAGTGTAATCCGACTACTGAAAAAGAAAAATTACTCGCCATGCAAAGTGACTCTCGTGATCAATTTGATACCAGTGACATGCCGTGTGGCAGGTGGAGGCGATGGCTAGAGCACTACAGATATGATTCTTGACTTGGCGTTTTTTTCATTGCTATGATATCTTTTAAAGGTATTTGAATCTCTCACCTACACACACACAGAGAGAGAGAGAGAGAGAGAGAAGACCATCGTAATAAAATGCCATGTATTACCGCATTTATAAAGTGATACGTAGCATAAATCTTTTATTTACAACTTCTCTGTGCTGCTACGTTAAGAGAGTGTCCGAAAATGAGAAGGTGTCCTGTAACAGTGGTAGATCTTAGCATTCCATAATGAGCCAAATATGAGTTTAATATCCTACTCCTGTGATGCAGGACGTGACAAATAAGAAAAGATATTTTTCTACCTGATGAATGAATACTTAGTGGGAATATAGCCTATGCCATAGTCCTGTACAGGATTTTCACCACAAGAAACGATATTTTAGCGATGTGAAAACGCTATCTTCTAGCTTCGAAAATAACTGGTATAAATGGGAGAAATCTACATTTCGCGTGAGGAATTCGGCGTGTATGGTCAACAACATCGCTGCCTCAGATTGGGTAAAGTAGATTTGTTAAACTGACGGGTCTATACCGGGGCGGAATTGCTTAGAACTACAGTATACATCCAAGCTGCAGCTGCTTGTTTCGA
The DNA here is from genome assembly GCF_023864345.2 of Schistocerca serialis cubense. Classification (NCBI taxonomy): domain Eukaryota; kingdom Metazoa; phylum Arthropoda; class Insecta; order Orthoptera; family Acrididae; genus Schistocerca; species Schistocerca serialis. The sequence continues at coordinate 390,977,174 of NC_064640.1, forward strand.
AGTGCACCGTAGCTGGCGGAAGGGCTGTCATGAGGCTTCAGCGACTGGAAGTAACGGATTAGCACAACCTATGACGTGTTCAAAGAATGCGCCGACCTGTCTCATCTTGCCCATGGCAGAGAGGACTGGCGAAGTGACCAGTTTGCTGGGTGAGCGTGACAGAAGCGGGCGTGTGTGTGTTGCATGAGAGAAGATTCAAAGTGATGGGTGTTTGCGCTGAACGTAATGATAACATCCGAATTCCTACCACTCCAGTCATCCCTGGACGCCCTCCATGGCCGGGTATGGTGCATTCTGGCATAAACGCGCGTCCACGACTGCGACTGCGATCGCGGCGGTAGTTTTCACCGACCTCTGAACCCCGGCACTGGCAGTGTACGAGGGGACAGGTGCACTGCATGTGGAGCTCAGGGCATAAGCGAGCAGTATGCACGAGTGTTTCCAGCCATCTCCGACATCTAGCCATGACAACTACTGCTACAGACTGGATCGTGGTTTAAGTGTGTTGTGTTTAGTGCTTCTCAGTACATCGCAGTGGACTCTGTGTTGCAGTAGTATTTGCTGTTGCCTCTATTCTGTCACGCAGTAGAACCTTCCTCCCTTCCAAATGAAGTGGAGAGAACCAATTTAGGAATTCTATAGCACTTTTAAATATCTAATCGCAACGTCAGATTCCCTATTGATCAAGTTCTTGTTTGCGATACTTGTATTGTGTGCACGCATGCGTTCGGTACGACCAGGCATGGCATGCTCGGGTGTGGGTCTCTCTCCTGGCCAAAGTGGACGGGGAGCTGCGAACGGTGCGCGCCTCACGATCGCTAGTTTGTGTGATCGGTTGGATTTTTTTTTCATCAGATACACCTTCACTAGAAGAAGGGATCGGTTGGTAGGACATGTTCTGAGGCATCAAGGGATCACCAATTTAATATTGGAGGGCAGCGTGGAGGGTAAAAATCGTAGAGGGACACCAAGAGATGAATACACTAAGCAGATTCAGAAGGATGTAGGTTGCAGTAGGTACTGGGAGATGAAGAAGCTTGCACAGGATAGAGTAGCATGGAGAGCTGCATCAAACCAATCTCAGGACTGAAGACCACAACAACAACAACAACATGTCTGGTGGAACATTTTGGTGGAGGAGGGTGTCTACACTCTCAAACATTGGTGCATACAAGAACTCCAGTGTGCTTCGAAAATTGAGAAGAATAAAAGATAAGAACCTTAACATCCCTGACTCCGACAGCAAATATAAACTAAGCCTACTCAGCTTTTCCATGCGCGATCAGAATAAAAATACTCCATACTGCAATCGATTTCCTCACAAATTCCTTAAATAAACTATATTCCATACACCATCTTGAGTCTTGTAAATTGTTTAAAGAAACAGTATTCCATACACTGCAGTCAGTTTCCAGAAAATTCTCTAACTAAATGAATAAACTATATTCCAGACACCGCCTTGTATCACGTAAAATTGTTTAAATAAACAATATTCCACACAATTTGTAAATTTTTAAAACAATATTTCATACAGTGCAATCGATTTCCCGCCAAATTACCAGTCAACTGAGGTTTTCCCACCGGCCGCTGTGGCCGAGCGGTTCTAGGCGCTTCAGTCCGGAACCGAGCGACTGCTACAGTCACATGTTCGAATCCTGCCTCAGGTATGGATGTGTGTGATGTCCTTAAGTTATTTAGGTTTAAGTAGTTCTAAGTCTAGGGGACTGATGACCTCAAATGTTAAGTCCCATAGTGCTCAGTGCCATTTGAGTTTTTCCCGCCAATTTTCAGATGGGGGAGGTGAGGGGGCGGGCTGGGGTGTTTTCTCACAGGGGAAGGATTAATTAATTGATTGATTTAATTAATTAGTCAATCAAATTCATATCAAAAGTGTGCTTGTATGAGTGAGGGGAGTTCCCAGAGGGATGAGGGATGAAGTGAGCGTATGTGGTCTGCAACCAGTGTATGTGTGTACTTCTTGGACATTATCGTGCCTTGTACAAGCTCCACTGGACCCATGAATGCTCACATGAATGTTTCCCAGAGCATAATGGAGCCGCCGCCAGCTTGTCTCCATCCCGCTGTACAGGTGTCAAGGAATTGTTCCCCTGGAAGACGAAGGCTTCCCCTCCCATCGGCATGATGAATAAGATATTGAGATTCATCAGACCATGCAGTACTCTGTCACTGTGTCAGTGTCCAGTGCTGATGGTCACATCTCCATTTCCTGTCATAGTTGCTGATGTCACAGTGACAACATTGACACGTGCATGGGTCATCAGCTGTGGAGGCCCATTATTAGGAGAATTCAGCGCACTTTATGTTCAGACACACTTGTACTTTGCCCAGCATTAAAGTCTGATGTTAATTCCGCCACATTTCGCTGCCTGTCCTCTTTTACCAGTCTGCCCAGCCTACAATGTCCGACATCTGTAATGAGGGGTGGCTGGCCAACCCCTACACGTCTGGATGGGGTTTCCTTGGTATTGAAGAAACTTACCACAGCACTCCTCGAACATCCAACATGTCGTGCAGTTTTTGAAATGCTTGTGCCAAGCCTTCAGGCCATCACAATCTGCCTTCGGTCAAACACAGATAGATTGTGGTCCTTCTCCATTCTACACATGAAAAGCACACTCGCTGATACTACATGCCCTATGCGTGTGTCTGACTAGCAGTTATTCCTCGCAGGTGACGCTGCTATCGTCTGAACAGGTTTATATTGATAGTAGGTTGGTGGTCACAGTGTTCTGGCTGTCAGTGTATGTCGACAAGTAAGCTGTGCCATGGCAGACAAACGAGATGGATGCTTGCTCTTCAAAAATTTGGTTTTAACACACAGTACGTATTGAGAACATAACACACAGTGTCAGATGCACTTTCATGCTGACCACTAGGTATAGAAAATCAGCCCGTACCTGTAGACATATAGGATTATAAAATTTGTCTGATAAAATGGGTCATTCATGAAGGAGCAGAATGGAGAATGTTAAGAGAGAGCACAATGAATATGAGAAATAGCTGCTTGCTGCTAATCAAAAAGAAATACAATTGAGAGAGTGAAGAAAAGACAGGGGCTTATTATTTCATACATGATGGTGTGTTACAGCATAGTAATAACGAAAATGAAGAGGACTAGAGTATATGTATCCTCAAACAAGACATAGAAAATATAGTTTGGCAACCCAATACAGTTGCGGTGATTTCGGACCAAAAATGAGTGTGGAAAAGCTACAGTGAGATTGTTGGTCCTTTAACATGGTCCAGCAAACAAGGAATTTACTGAGAAGTTATTAAGTGTGCCAGAAGACAAAAAAAATGACAGTACAGCGCAAAGGTTTCATGCACGCATGCCAAAATATTCTAAGGTAACAGTTGCTGTGGATCTTCTAGATCCTTTGCCGAAATCTAGTGGGGGTACAGAATATAACCAAGGTAATGATGGAGTTATTCTTTCATTATGTATAGTTATAGCCATTAAGAAAAGTCGATGGGAGAAAAATAGCGGAAACTCTGACAGAGGATTATTTTAACAGAGTGTGCGTACACAAATGTATCATTAGTGACAATGGCAGCCACTTCACTAGAAAAGTGTGGACAGGTGCATTGAATCAACATCACGTGGAGCCAGCCTGTAACCCCAGCAGACAAATGATGAAATAAATAAATAGATTATGCCTAGTGTATCGTTATAACAAGCATAGTCAATGAACACAATGGATTAGAACATTCGAAGACATCATCAACAACATTCGATAAGATGCCTTGGAATACATGTCTGTGAGAATTCGGTTTGACCAGAGATACAATGAGGAACATGCCTTTGTGACACGAGCTTTGATGCAGATCACTCTGTACTTATTTGGCTTCACAAAGCTCTGATCCTATCATGTCTTTAACGTGAAGGCTGGGGCCCTCCAATACGGATCAGGAGTCATCAGTGTAGCTCTATTATTCAATATGAATTTGCTGATCCGCTGAAGTATCATGTTCTTTTTCCCAGTATGGAGGTCCACCTCCTGCAACAGAGGCGCCACAATGGGAGTCCCCATCACAGTTTGCAAACAGTATCTCTGCTCCGAACTCCACATTCCCACATGTCGCCTCTTGTCAGAAACTGATTGCATATGGCCACATGGTGTGTGCTTCCTCATCCTTGTATCTGCCTCGACCTATCCTTTAGACTGGAAGACACTGTTGACTTCATGGTTTTTTGTCACCTGTTCTTGGCCATCCTTCATTCATTTCTGACTTCAAAAGTGGTACACACTGATGAGCTGTTGGTTGACAGATGAATCGGTTTTGTTTACATATGTACAAGGTGCAGTGCACTATAATCACTGCTAAATGGTTGCTGTGTATTCACTGCTCAATTCGTGGCCATCAATTGAGCCCTCAGTCACATAAGTTCTTGCACTAGTGAGACATTCTTAATCGGCAATGACTCCTCAATTCATCTTCGGGCTATTGACCAGTGCTACTACCCTCGACACTCATTGTTTGTGACAATACAGAACCTCGTTTGATCTCCATCACTCTGGAAAGTTGATTGTCTTCATCTGGACTTCTTCTCCTTGTCATGTTGGGATCCCAGGGAAGAACATGCTGAGTGGTTGGCCACTCCTCCGATCTCTTTGACAAGGCCGTTGGTAGAATGATAGTGACTTCTTATGCCAGAAATATATGGCTGCCATTGCTGATCATTTATATCCAAAATTTAACCAGTGGTGGGGTTCAAACCTGGGACTGTGGACGTTACTTGATTACTTGTCAAAGATGCTATCCCTAGACCACAAGTGTCCATTAAAAGCAAAAATTGTCAGCATACACTGAGGGTGACACTGTAGATGCCACAGCTGTAGATAGACCATTGATAACCACTAGAAAAAGGGGCACACTCAATGTGGAGACCTGTGGGACCCCATCCTCTTGTATTTGGTGGTTACTTGGGAAGCACCAATTTGAACCTAGAAAGTACAGAGTCATGAGAAGTTTCACACAAAAATCGAGAGTGGACTCTAGAAACCCCACTCATGTTGGGTAACAGAGATGTGATGACACCATGTGGCGTCATAACTCCTTTGTAAGTCAGAGAAGAACCAGTGATAGGGTGTTGTTAGTGGGCAAAAGCCATCCAAGATAGAAGACTGCAGGTATATCAAATTGTCAGCAGTAGAACGACAGCAAAAACCATTCTGGGATGGAGCCAAATGGCCTCGAGACTCAAGGTACCAACACAGAGACTGCCTCACCATATGTTCAAGTAACTTCTTGAGAACATTAGTGAGACAAATTAGGCTATAGCTGTCCATCTCAAGAGGGTATTTACCCAGTTTTAGTACTGGGACTATCATGCTTTCTTACCACTGAGATTGGAAGTCGCCCTCACTTCAGATACAGTTGAAAATTGCATTGCCAATGCACCGATAGCTGTTTGAGCATTTTGGCTTTAGGTGAAGTGTAGTGAAAGGTAAGTGAATTCACTCACTCATTGTTTGAAGACACAAAATGTTGGCTGAGGATTCTCAGACACAGAGGTTCAGGTTTAATACAGGTCCAAATGTTCAGTGGCAGTCTCTGGGTCAGTGTAGACAACATCACTGAGGGGGATACGAGATATACCCATGGGGTTCTGGTACATATAGAGGTGTCAAATCTTTGCCCAAACCTTAAAAGGAGGGGTAAATGATCCTACTGTAGTAACATACAATTCCCAGCATCTTGTTTATGTCATTTTATCAGGTGACAGACCTGGGCATATAGCTGTGTAAAGCCAATGAGGTGCTGCATCAATGGATGTTGCTTATGGCATTGGAGTACTTGTCTGTCATCTCTAATGGTCATGGCGATTTCAGAGGTCCAACTGGGTACTGTCTTCCAGTGGGAGATCTCAACAGATAGCAGACTGCTAAGTCAGGTGCTGTTAGAGTGACTGCAGTTGTGCTCTGGACAGCTGCATCAATGCCTCCATGTGACATGGCGCTAAGTGTGATAGGAGAGGTGACTGTATCCCAGTCAGCATTTTTGACAGTCCATCTGGGTGAATGCCCAGGTGAGTGATGCTGAGGGAAGGACAGGATGATCAGAAATTCTCAATATCTCACATGTTATCATGTAATCTCCAATGGATGAAGAGGAGAAGACCAGGGCTGCAAATGGAAAGATCAATGGCTGAACAAGAGCCATATGCCACATTGAAGTGTGAGGTAGCACCAGTATTCAACAGACAAAAATCGAGATCTGCAAGCAAGTTTCAGTAACTTTTCTGTGGCCAATGGTCGTGGCTCCACCCCACAAAGGGTTATGGGCACTAAAGTCACACAAAATGAGGAAGAGTGGGGGCAGCTGAGAAATCAGAGCAGACAAGGCTTTCTGATACACTTCACCACTGGGAGGGAGATACACATTACAGCCAGTAAAATCCAGAGATGTCATCCCCTGAACAGTCACAGCCTCTAAAGTTGTATTGAGTGGCACATGTTCACGGTAGAGGGGGTTTGGAAAGTACCTGTAAATTCCACCCGACACTCTTAGATAGTCAGTGCAATTCTTAAAATAGCCCTGATAGCCACAGAAGGTTGGTGTCCCCACTGCTGAGAACCGAGTTCCCTAGAGGGCAATGCAGAAAACAGGGGAGAAACATATGAGACACTGTAGCTCAGCCTGGTTAGTATCTGGTTGCAGGTCAGCACAAACCTGCGAAGGGAGCATTCCAAGCGATCCATTCCTGGTGACAGATGCCAGAGGAGGCTGATGTTTCTCCAGCTGGGGGTTAGCGATCAATGTCCCCAGTGGGTGGAGAGTAAATGCTCCCAAAGTGGGTGTGGGAGAAGTAGGATGACAAGGGCCCCAATTACCAGGGCAACCAGTGTACTCAAGTGCTCCTAAGGACCCCACATAGAAGGTGCAAAGTGCAAGTAAGGGTACTGTTGTTAGAAAGGATGACATCGCCATAGCTGCGGCATACATCACCACCGTACGTGCAGAATGTCAATGATCATTTTTCTTTTTGGTTTCTTGGTGCCTTAGTCAGTCAATATACTTCTATTCTTGGAGTTTCTTTTCTTGTTGGAAGATAGTGCAGTCTTTAGAACTGGGGGATGGCACTCTCCACAAGAGACACATACGAGGGAAAGGGCACAAGGAAATTTGTGTACAACCGGCATCCATGATCCCTACAGACTTGGTTCTTGATGAAACCCTCCACAAAGGGATGCCTACTGTATTGGGATTTGGGCATAATACTTTGGCCATGTAGGAAGTGTGCGAAGATATAAATGCACAAAGATAGAATATACACTGTGTTGGGTGACCTTCCCTGCACTTCAGGAAAATTTTGAACAGGAAACGTTGCCCAAACCCAACAATGGGGACCATGTAGTTTAGGGTGAAAACGTGTGTGAAGTGCCAGTAGAGGAAAAAAGGGAATGTCTAAATTCAGAAACCAAATCCAAATGTGGCAGGCACTAAGAAGACCATCTAATGAAAAGGTAGAGGGGGAAAAAGAACAGAAGAAGAGTAGGCTTGCAGCATGGAAAGGGAAGTACTGCTGCAAG